>NC_040018.1:33373358-33391816 GCF_000972845.2 Larimichthys crocea | reverse complement strand
ATTATGCAATTCTATGCAAGTAGTATTTATTTTGGCTGTAGCTTGCAAGTGCACCGCCAATGGCATTGTGTCTGAAGGGGCCATTATGTTTCTACAGAATCTGAAACACAAATTTCAAAAAAACAAACGGCCCAAACAAGAGGGAGATTGTAGATTTGTGATATTAGAGGTGAAAGAATTCACCTCCCAAACAGCAGCATTACATTAGTAATGTACGATGCATTTGTATACTACAGTATTTCTATTAGGTTAGTGAATGGAATATTTAGATAAATTTAAAACTGACATAAAATAAAATGTGTGATGGCACACTGCTCAGAATCCGACTGTGTGCACACTTGCCAATCAAACATCACGTCAGCAATGTTTCTTGTTTACGTTGGCCACTGTCCACCGAGAAGTTTGAAATTTTCTAACTAATTTCTAGTGCTGTCAAAATTAACGCGTTCATTTTGGCAATTAATTTTAAACAATTAACGTGTAAAAAACAATTAACGCAATTAACGTGGTTTTGTTTACTTCCTGTGGCGACTGACCCATTACCTTTGGTCACATACACAAGAGTCTATGGCGGAAAGATGGATAAGGACGGACTTTTAGGGGGAACATTTCATTTTAAAAAAACAAGGCACACACATTTGCACAGTTTGCAAAGCCGAATTTAAATTCCACAGAAGTAACATGACTTTAACATATCACCTCAAAGCAAAACACCCTGCTGAAATTACCTCCACAGGACCTCGCCAGTCTACACTACAGGAGTGTGGCACTCGTCAGTATATTTCCTCATTCTGGCTTTTTTCTGTTTGCACTGTGCATATGTGCACCTTAAGCCAATAAAATGAATGAATTTAAATATACCTTCTCTGTGTTTATTCTACATTAATTTGATCATTTTACATATATAAATATTCATTATAAGCTTTAGTCTCAGAAAAATGCAAATAATTTATTGATACATTTATTGATAAATTAATCGCAATTAATTACAGAATTATTTGCGATTAATTAGTTGTTGTTTTTTTTTATCAATTGACAGCCCTACTAATTTCTTCCTAACCTCTGAAACACTGGAACACAAAGCTCTAGTTCTGCACCATTTCTGTGTTTGATACTGCATGCTATCTGAAAGATCAGGCACGTAAAACTAGCTTTGTTTCATGCTACATACTTTCAGTAAATGCTGATGTTGATGATAAAATATGTGTTGACATTTCCTTGTTGCAGACTATTTAAGATGCACATCGTGCTGAAGCTGAGACACTCAGGAGGATGGCGTCTCTCACACTGCTGCATCTGCTGCTTATGGTCTCATCTGCATCTGCATGGTACTACAGTTATTACAGGTACCTCGGAGGATCACTGACCTTTACTCCAAAAGGGCAGAATTCAGACAGGACTTATGAGGTAAGTTAAAGCTTGGGTGTCAAGCAAATCTCATTAGAGGGTCTCCTGCCACATACTGATTAATAAGCTACATTCATTGTCTACAGAAAAGCTCATTTAATAATACTTAGTCAGTTGCTGCAGGGATAATCTTTGCATAATTATTTCCAGGTGGAACTTCGTGACAAACAAACCACATACTACTGCAATATAAATCACTATGCATGCCGCAAGGGTAATTGTGGATCCCAGATCCAGATTACTTACAGTTATGTTTATGGATATTCCTACGGTCTCCACTGGTGCCTATATGGAGTGACGAGAAGAATAAGACTCAACAGCAACCTGCCCTTTGAGATTAGGTGACTTTTATTACTTTTTTAATTTCTTGACCTCATTTCTTTACCTCAGTTTAAATTAAACATTTTGTAAATATATAATGTATTTGCACTGTTACTGTGAAAATCTGACTATAGTTCAGAGCTCACATCTGATTTAAACATCTTGTTACTGTTCTCCCAGTGAGTCACTTAATGCTGATCGTATTGTAACATTGTCCTCCTTATGTTAATATCTCTTCAAACAGTTACCCAACTCATTACAGTTACTATGGTAATGGCTACTGGATGTCAAACGTCAGAAGCTCAATGGCTACCTGGAGAATGATGGCACATGTCGACCTGGGAACCCGATCTGATACTGGTGAATCAAACAGATCTCCCATCACCACCATACTGCCTCTTCTCAGGTAATTACATCATTCCCTCTCTTGTTTTTAATGGTTTGTTTATCATTTGATCAGAAATACATGAAGCAAATGTTTCGGTGTTAGCCAGAATTACGGTGGCCGGGAACCCTCAATGCTGCAAATAAAAGAAACGCAGCAAACAAAAAGAAACAGCGCTAAAAATATAAGAAACGCTGTAAACAAAAAGAAACGCCGCTGCAAATAAAAAAGAAACGGCGCTGCAAATAAAAGAAAGAAACACCGCTTCAAATAAAAGCAACTTCACAACGGAAGTGAATTACCGGGGACTATTTTTGCCGGTGCACCTGTAGTTTTTTATGTGAGCGAAGAAGAAGAAGAAGAAGAAGAAGAAGAAGAAGTACAGACGCGTATTGCATTCACTTGAAAAAAATAAATTAGACACCTGATCTCGTAATTACGAGATAAGGAAAGGTGCCTTATTGGCTACTGCACTTCGGTAAAGTTAGAAAGATATTGGCACTTCCGAGATCAATAACTCTTAATTGAAACGTTGTTAAAACACAAAACGCATATTTTCAACCATAGTAAGACAGACAACGAGCTACAACCTAATGTTCATCACAACAAACCATCCTCGGAGCCACACCAACAACATTAGTGTTTACTAAGACTTTTCATAATTTCTGGGAATTTTTATTAGGAATATTAATCAATAACTTTAATATGATACAGTACTGCGGTAACGCTATCTACACTTTAAAATCTAGTGCCCGACTACATCTTCATGGTGCCTTCATGTACACCTCGGAAACTCAGAAATCAAATAATAATCTCTTTTCTAAGATACATATGCAGATTTAGAAAAGTCATTAAATAAACAAATCAAATTGTTTTCTGACAACTCCACCTGATTCTTGTTCTACATGTTCCCAGCTACTTCTGGGGTGATTTTCAAGTTCTTTTACTGTACCGTACCGGTTTGTACTTTACCGTACAAACTGATGTAGTCGGGCACTAGATTTTAAAGTGTAGATAGCGTTACCGCAGTACTGTATCATATTAAAGTTATTGATTAATATTCCTAATAAAAATTCCCAGAAATTATGAAAAGTCTTAGTAAACACTAATGTTGTTGGTGTGGCTCCGAGGATGGTTTGTTGTGATTAACATTAGGTTGTAGCTCGTTGTCTGTCTTACTATGGTTGAAAATATGCGTTTTGTGTTTTAACAACGTTTCAATTAATAGTTACTGATCTCAGAAGTGCCAATATCTTTCTAACTTTACCGAAATGCAGTAGCCAATAAGGCACCTTTCCTTATCTCGTAATTACGAGATCAGGTGTCTAATTTATTTTTTTCAAGTGAATGCAATACGCTTCTGTACTTCTTCTTCTTCTTTTTCTTCGCTCACATAAAAAACTACAGGTGCACCGGCAAAAATAGTCCCCGGTAATTCACTTCCGTTGTGAAGTTGCTTTTATTTGCAGCGGCGTTTCTTTTTTATTTGCAGCGGCGTTTCTTTTTGTTTACAGCGTTTCTTATATTTGTAGCGCTGTTTCTTTATGTTTGCTGCGTTTCTTTTATTTGCAGCATTGAGGGTTCCCGGCCACCGTACAGAATAACCCTCTGCACATAGATGAATAGTTACATACTAATACTAATATATACAGTATTAGTTTACACTAAGATACTTGTCTGTGTTGCTAGCTGTTAATTTGGTCCATCTGGACTTTGAGGTTATTTGGATAAGAGTACCAAAGAACCGCCAGGATGGCGCCACTGTCAAGTGTGTTGATGTTTGTGTTGCAATGTAAGTTAAGGGAGTCATGTGGGATTGGGTGTTTCGGGTCCCATGTGGTGTTTTTTAGGGGTCCCTCTTTTCCTCTGTCCCCCTCTTACACAAGAGTTATACTCTTGTTGACTTTGACTGCATGTCTTGGGAGCATAACCTCCACTGTATATAAGGGCTTGCCCCGAATAGTTCAGGAGCGTTTCATTATTCGGCTGGAGGCTCTCCAAGTAACGTTTAACTTGATTACGATAATGAACTTATTGTAATAAATTTGTTATACAACTAAGACAGTGTCGGCTGAGTTTTTCTTCAAACATCTTCAGCTGCATTGCTACTGAATATACTGAAAGTACAATTCACGAAAGAAGTCTTTCAGTCGCATGTATTTGTATAGTACAGTATTTCGAACACTACCAGTACTACAGGTTAGTGAATGGAATATGTCAGGCCTGGACTCAAAGGAGGACTCAGATGCAGAGATATCACCAACAGGGTGGAACTTTATTAGGAATACTCCAACAATGAGTGACTCAAAAATAGACTATGAAAATTACACAAAAAATACTATTCAAGAATATACTCTACAAAACCAAAACCACTCCGAAGAGGGAAAAAACGTAAAAAGCAAAGAGGAAAAGGGTAACAGAAAATCACTCCACAAGGGGAGGACAAAAGCTAAACCGCTATCAAACTGAACAGAAATCAATAACCTAATACTATGAAATTTACAACAAAAAAATCACTCACGTGGAGGCAAAAACAACAACACATGTTACGTAGCGAAGCAAGGAAGATGAAGGACTGTGGGAATGACTGGCTGGGGTGAACGAAAGGAACCAAACACTCTGGCACAAGACAAAGGGAGACGCAGACAATATATACACAGGGTAATGGGAAACAGGTGGAAACAATCAGGGCGGGAAAGACAATCAGACCGGTGACACATGAGGAAGGGCAAGTGACCTGAAACGAGAAGAGAATTATGTTTCAAAATAAAACAGGAAATGACAAGACAAGACAAAAACCCAGCTTGACCTCACCGCGTGACAGAATATTTACATGAGTTTAAAGTGGCTGGCTTCACTTAAGAACCACAGAGGTTACCACTGATGTTATTGGTGGACAATAAAGATGTATTCTGACAGATATTCTTTTAGACACAGACTGTTTCTGATTTAGTTGATTTACATGTTACAGAGTAACCAGGAACTGCCCACGATCATTCAATATGACTGTGTTCGACCCTGATGGCGACCATGTCAGATGCAGAATACCAACAACCTCAAGTGGATATGAATGTAGTATGTGCGGTCTGGTTGGAGGTTTCTCTTTGGATCAGGTAAGAAATTTGTGTCAACCAAAGTAAAGCTATATCACAGTATTTCCTTAAACTTTTGGAACGTCCAAGTAGCTTTCATTAAAAGTAAATTATATCAGGAAATCATGAAACATAGTTACAAAGGGAATATGAACAGATTAAAATCAATGATTCCAATATGTAATACTAGAATTATTGATGTGAACTGTTGTTGTAATGTAATGTATATTGTGTGTTTGTCAGAGTTCCTGCTCCCTAAAGTATACGTACAGTTCTCGCAATGGATACCATCCGATTGAGCTTGTGGTGGAAGACTTTCCCAACAAAATCATTACAGTGTCTTATTCTGATGGATCCTACACAATTAAGCGCCCCCTTTCACTGAGAAGGGATAAACGTCAAATCCCATCAATCAGCACTACCCAGCACTACTCAGCACCACCCACCGAAAGTGCTCCAATAAGCACTACACCTACTTCAACAACCGCTACAGCTTCTACAACAACCACTATAGCTGCTCCAACAACCACCACAGCTATTTCAACAACCACTAGAGCTCCAACAACCACTACAACTCATCCAACAAGCACTACAGCTGCTCCAACAACCACTACAGCTCCTCCAACAACAACCACTACAGCTGCTCCAACAACCACTACAGCTCTTCCAACAACAAGCACTACAGCTGCTCCAACAAGCACTACAGCTGCTCCAACAACCACTACAGCTCATCCAACAACAACCACTACAGCTGCTCCAACAACCACTACAGCTGCTCCAACAACAACCACTACAGCTGCTCCAACAACAAGCACTACAGCTGCTCCAACAAGCACTACAGCTGCTCCAACAACCACTACAGCTGCTCCAACAACCACCACTACAGCTGCTCCAACAACAACCACTACAGCTGCTCCAACAACAACCACTACAGCTGCTCCAACAACAACCACTACAGCTGCTCCAACAACCACTACAGCTCCAACAACCACTACAACTACAACAACCACTACAAGTCCTTACCGAACATCGATTCACCCTTTAAGCAAGCTTCCTCTGCAGTTCTCTGTTTATGGTATGGTTATACCACATATTACTATATATAATATAATATATATATATATATATATATATATATATATATATATATATATATATATATATATATATATATATATATATAAGCTTTTATCAGTTTCTCAAAGCCTGCCTCTCCGCTCATCTTGTTTTCAGTGGACTACCACTATGCCCCTTCATGCCTTGATGGTGACTACTTTCCCATTTTTGTGTCACCAACTCCGACAAATGGACAAAATACTCCTGCATTTGTCAACAAAATCCTCGAAATCAAAGTTAGATCCAAAGCACAATATGCCACGTAAGGAGATATGCTAAAATAGTTGTATAATGTGTATTCATGCAATGTACGTTTTAAGAAATAACATGGGGAAAAAACAATGTTTCTCTTGTAGGATTCATGATCTGATTGTCACTGGACCAAGAGGCATTTCAAAGCAAAGAATCTCCACAGAAGAATATATCATAAAATGGACACCAGTTGATAAAGAACTGAATGACCACTTTCCTATTTGCTTTGTTTCCGAGGCAAGGGACAGGTGAGTTTTAAATAAATCATTTGGCTGCACCACATGGGCTACAAGTTATACATCCATCCATCCTTCCATCTCAAAACTGGTCACATATTTGAAACTATTCTCTTTAATATTATGTTCCAGATATAGCCGAGTCTATCAGTCAGAAATACGCTGTGTCATTGCTGATGTTGGAAACCACGGTAAGAACATATATTTATATCCTTAAAATCTACTCTGACTATATTATCACATAAATCAAACATTTCCACACTATTTTTAGAGGCCATTGTGACATGCAATGAAACAACAATGACGGTGGAAGTGGAGAAGACCTACCTCATCAGAAAAAATAAGGACAACTTGCATCTGAACGACTTCCGTGATCCTTCCTGCAACCTGACAAGACTTTCCAATTCAACACACGTGGTGGCAGTCATGTCGCTGAACACATGTGGAACCCTTGTAGAGGTACAACAGCTACGCTGTTTCAGTGTGATGGATCAGTGATTCAGTCGATTTTTTTCATTTTCTATTTTGACTTTAAAAATGCTAAAATGTCTTTGTCCAAGAGTGATTAAATTGACTAAATTCATTATACCTGGGAGACAGACTTGAGATGAATGGCACTCCAGCATAGGTCAAAGTTGACCCCTGACTTTCAGCTGAGTGAGCTCCAGTCTTGACTTTCTCCCTTTCCTAATTTTTAGGAGGATGAAAATAACATCATCTTCAAGAACGACATCACATCTGCTGCCCCAAATGAAATCATTTCCAGGCAACATGACGTCGAGATCGCCTTTTCATGTGTCTACCCCAAGCGAACCAACCTGACCCTGGGATTCAGGCACAAAAACCCGTATGCCTTCTTAGAGAAGGGCTTCGGTGCTTTCACCTTCCAGTTTGAATTCTTTGAGTCCCAGCGGTTTAGGAAACAAGTTGATAGCAGCACCTACCCAGTGGAGGTGTACCTTAAACAGATGATGTTCATGCAGATTGAGGCCACCACCTCCATCCCTAACACAGAGCTGTTTGTGGAGACCTGCAGGGCGACTCCGTATGACAACCCAAACTCTCGCATCAGCTACACCATCATCGAACACGGGTAGGTGTAAGCTATTTGTGTGGTAGTTGATCATTCATCAGTGAAATGCCTCTAGTTCTAAATTGTAACTGCATCATGTCACAGATGTGTGAAGGACAACACAGTGCAAATCTACCCCAGCTCCAGGGTTCAGTTCAGATTTGGAATGCAGGCTTTTGAGTTCATCGGCGCTCATGAGGAGGTAAGGTCGCCTTTTTTTTAAAAGAACAAATGTATCCTTGTTAAACGTAACATCAAATCTTCAGTAACTTTCACTGCCTAGAAACTCATAAACCATTGGTAGTAACGTGGTTACAAGGTCTGTCTTTCAAATAAATACAACAACTTGACGACTGACTTTATCTCCATGTGTCATGGCAGGTGTACATCACTTGCACAGTGGTCCTGTGTGAGACTGGCGTACCTGGGACCAGGTGCACTCAGGGATGCATCAGATCTGGCTCTGGGAACCATCGCGGCAAAAGAGAAGCTGTTGGCCAGACTTCCAGTCACTCCATTTCCCAGGGACCTTTACACCTGGTTAAAACTTCTGACAGCCAAGGTGAGTTACATTGGGTACACCTCCTGTAGGTGTAAATAAACACATGTTGGTGATTAGTAGATGTACATTTAGGCTTAAATCTTCAGTTCAGAGTTTTAGTTTGTTTGTTTTTCCTTTCAGCATCTGGTCTGAGCCTGAATCTGGGCATGAACGTCATGTTTGTTGTTGGCTGCCTCCTGGCATGCGGAGTGGTGATCTACCGATCGAAGAGGTCCAAAATTAAATACCAACCCCTTCCAAGCTCTGACACAGACTGAAGTCAGGGAAGCCAATGTGATCCACTCTGATGACGAGTTTTTCAGCTACAGTCTATGATTTTTACAGCTATAGCCAGTTATGTTTTTTTTCTATTTTTAGGTAATTGTTGGTTTGAATCAGTGTAACATTCCAAAATTTGAAGTCAGAAGTTACTTCTATAGATTAGAAGATAGAGTGTGTGAACATTTTGGTTTGAGTATAAACTCTCTGATGAAATATATCAAATATCACAGAATTCTTTACTCTTAATGACAAAGTTTTTCATTGTTTGTGCATCAGCACAGCTTTAAATCTTAACCTACACATGATGCAAAGGAACAATCACATCTTCACAGTGAAAACTCCAATCACAACTCCAGGCTTTGAAACATGCAATTCTAACGATGATCGAAAGACACATAAAATAAGTCTTTATGGGTTTCAATTCAGTTTTGTGTTATAAAAATGTATGTGTTTAAGTCTGAGTCATTCAGAGTTCAATATTAATATAAACTTTGATGAGTCACTATAAAGTTAAGGAACCTCCCATAGATATAGGAAGACAAAGACGGGCTAATCCACCATCACATTGTGGTGTTACAGGAAACTATATCATATTTGTTGTTTTTAACTGTGGCCAAAGCCAACTGTGCTCACCTGGACAGCATAAAGTTTTTCACTGAATCGTTTTGAGAAATAAAATACTATACATTTTTATTTTATTTCCATTGTTGTTTGAATTGACCATGTTACTCATACCACCACTAATCTGTACAAATAAATCAGCTAAATAACGATTGTTTTTGTCCGCTCAATTTATTGATTTTCAAAGAACCTTTTACTAAATAAGGAGAAATACAGTATATACAGTATATTTACATTTTCTTTACAGCTGCAGAGAGTGAAATTGTCGATTGCATCACGATTTATTATAATTATGGCGCAAACACAAATTATTGCCCAATGTTGAAGCGACAGAAAAGACATAAACTACTAAACTAGCTTGATATGTACAACTACATGAGGATGCCAACAATTTAAGCCCTTTATTTAAGCCTTAATATAATGTGAACAGGTGAGTTGTATATAAATTCACCCTCAGTACAGTTGTCATGAACGGGGAAATTAGCTACAGAGACCAAAACTGTTTTTTGTACCAGGCTGTAAACATAGACATTTCAGCCCCGGTTCTAGGCAGGCAGATATGAGGGGGCAGTCAGAAATGTTAAGGGGGCATCATGTGTACAGACCATACTCCAGCATGGTCTATTTTGTGCTTATAGTAATGGCGTTTTCTTCATTGAATCTCTCCAAACTGAACATGCCTAGGCCAGTCAATTCAAACACTTTGCTAATTATGCAATTAATTATGAAATTTCAGGTTGCTATCACAGATTTTCCCAAGGGGCCTATTCTCCCATCTGCGTGCAATTCTTTTTACGCACAATTACGCGCTTTTACGCGTATTCTGCACTGTGGTCTTCCAACACGCCCCAACACTTAACTTCAGAATTAAGGCGGACTCTCAAAAGAGGTGCCATTTATTCAAACACAGGGAAATTTTGATCATGCCCTTATTTGATGTGGTTAATCCTGAGCCCATGATGCTACGAATTTGATGCTAGTAGAAGTCACAATAACTAGACTGTACTCCTATGTGAAATGAGTTCAGATTCAATCAAAATAATATTTATTGATACTGTCATGTTAACTAGTGCCACGGCGGGCCTATGTTAAAGAAAACCCGCTGTCCTACCTTAAGTTGGTGCAGCTTTGATGCATTTGTGTTCCTGCTAGTCCATACTGACGTGACGTCTTATTATTTCACGATTGCAATTGCACTTTAATTGCTTTAACCTTTTTCTTTTCTTTTCTGCCATCAGGAAGGGCAAGCATGTTGGTATATTCTGGATGCGAGCAGTCCTCGCTATTTGAGTAACCTGGCCTCGGGACTTATCCAGTCCTGCATTTTTACTAGTTGCCTGCCATGGAATTCTTGACTGATGTATCATTTTTTTTCGTGAGAGTGGGGGAGGGGTAGCCACCGAAAGCATACTGTCTAAGTGTTTGTAAAAACTCGGTGCTTTTACAAGTCAATTGTGATTGGCCGGACCATTGGTGTCAACAACACAGAACAGTGGTCTTAGCAGTTAAGTGAAAGACTTGATGCTGCTTACTCCAGTTCCCTCTGAAGAACTGACAGTCCGTACTGCCCACGTCTGCCCAGCTATTTCTTTGACCATAACATTCGTCGTTACCTCTTCTTATGGGCTGTGCATAGAATGGCACAAATAGTCAAGGCAGCGTGTCTGTCTTTCGTCAGCTCCGTCAATACTCATGCTGAAACCTGACAGTACACAGTCAGGCTACGTCTTGCCTCATTTGCATACTGCAACAGTGATTGGGTGTTTACTGGGCGCTGAGAGGAGGGGTGTGTGTGCTGCGCAGCCTGTGAATATCACGTACAGTGGAGTGATAGAGAAAAGCTAATACTGTACCGTGTGTCTCTTTTTCGGCGTTTTTTCCGCTACTACAAATAATTTTGTCAACTCGTAGCAGCCAGCGTATAAATTATGTGAGCATATGAAAATTTGCTTTCTCAACTTCTAAATTTTGATTTGAGGGGGCAAGACATTTATTTAAGGGGGCACTGCCCCCTCTTGCCCCTGCCTAGAACCGGCCCTGAGACATTTTGTAACGTAGTTACACTCTGTTTGTTTTAATTGGTTCCATGTCATTACTAATTCTCCTGTCATTTCAGATCCCACCTTTCTTCCATGCAATCAGCTCATTTCCCTCACCTGGTTTTCCCTGCCCATCTCCTCTGCTGCAGTCCATTTGCTCATTAGCCCCTCAGTGTATAAACAATAGTCCATTTACACTTGGTCCCTGACAAATTGTTTTGTGTAGTTTTTGCCAAGCTCTCCAGTAATTCCAGTTTTTGACTTCTCGTTCTGTCTTCTGTTTTGCTTGTCTTGGACTTCCGATACCTGCCTGCCCCTTGTCGGATTTGTTTGCCTGTTTGATCTCCTGGTTTTGACCCTGCCTGTTCCTTGGGCTGAGTAAATTGATCTTCCCTTAAACTTGTCTGTCTCAGAGTCCTGCTTTTGGGTTCTCCTTGCCAGTACCAGCAAACGTGACATATTTGGAGGAAAAGTAGAAAAGTCATCTGGTTGTCCGGTGGAGACGAAGAGTGTGACACATTCACACTTTTACCCAAAAATACTATTCACTCTTTAAACCCGTCTCGACCTCTTATTTGTGCGATCACACATATGAGAAAGGTGCATCTAAATCACATCCACATGTCAGTGAATACAACATATTTAACATAAATATATGAGATAATATAAGATAATATGTATTATATGCTACCTAAATTAGACACCACAAATCTGACCAGTTTGCACAAATACAGCTCTGGTGCTTTTGGAAAACCGAAAGTAACTAAGCAAAAAATTCAGCTGCAAAGAGGACGAACTGGTCTGATGAGTGCATGTTTTTCTTTTATGTAAAGCCAATCCCAGCCGGCTCTGGTATTTGTAATATTACTTTATTGTCTGTGCCATGTTATTCATTACGAAACTAAAAGCATTTCTTTAGCCTTCACACCCTCATTGACGTAGCGCCACCCAACCTTTGTTTAATTAATGTTGTCAGGAGATCACGTCTGCTGCAGCTTTGTTTGCAAAAGCTCATTTCACCTCTTTCTGGCTCTCTGATGACAGGTAGCAGGTGACCTGATCACCTCAGTGTGACACTGAAAGAGCTTCACATCTGTCCTCTATACTCCAGTATCTGGACCAACACTGACACAAAGTGTTTTCAGGTATTCTTCGTGATATTTTAGAGTTGAGTGTCATTTCCTGATAAACCATAAAAACTTGTTAATTTTACATCCAATAAAACTCTTTCGCTCTTCCTGTTTGATACAGTTTATGAGTGATGAGCGATGGCCGCTGCACAAAAGCACAACTTTATAACTTTATTCTGTGATTTTGGTGAAACTGGATCAGATTTTTTACACAATATATTTGCTGCTTTTCCCTCTGATGTCCTCCGGCTGCTCAGATTCAACGCTCTGTGATTCACAGTGTTTTGCGATTATATATGATGTTTTTGGATTAATATTGTTGCTGCATTATTGTGTATGTTGCATTTTATTGTTGTTTAAGTTAAAAGGACACCCCACACATGAAGCCACATTTATAATGTTTATTGGAGCATATTATTGATGTTTTTTTTTAATTGTCAGTAAAGTTTAGATTATTAGATTTAATTAAGAATGATTATAAGATATTTTAATTATAAGATATTAAGAATGAATTCTCGATAAAGCGAAAGCAGTCCTAGTTATTCAGGTGAACTGGAGCATAGTGTGGCCTCGCCCTACTTATACTCACATAATCGCATTTGTTCAGGTTTCTTATAGCTTTCATCGCATGCAAACGGATACCTGATTACCGATAAGCCTATTGGACTTGGTGCTATGTGTGTATTTACTTCCTTGTAGATTTAGCTTGAGAGTTACAGTGCAGGCTTGTCACCTGAAACACTCTATTCAGAATTCAAGAATAACCTCTGGACTGTAAATCAAAGCCTCAGTATTGGTTTATTGTAGACTTGAATAGATCCGAGTTTGTTTTGTCTTGAATGTAAATTTAGTGGCTGAGAACTCAACACTGAAATACTGTTCACCTCCAAGACTAAAACCTTGTGAAAAAAATAATATAATATCAAATAAGACTTTACTCCACAGGAGTGAAATTAAGTGTGAGTTACTGTATACACAAAAAACATGCTTGGCCAGTGATGATGAACTTCGTATCAGCCAATAGTGCAGCTATTATGGGTAAATAAATATATATACGACATAAATCAAACGTGATACTTAGAGAGCTGAATTAAACTAAATGACCGACCTTTGTTGAGATCTGAAAAGACACATGACAATGCCTGAGCCGTTTAAACCAGTCTGGAGATTTAACATCAAATGATAAACTTAATCTTATCTCAGAATCTCAGCCACTCATCGTGGTCACAAACTCTTGCACTAGAACCACTTTGCTGCACGAAGAGTGAGACAGATGGAGCACAATAAAACCCTCACAAGGTCGCAGAAACCAACTGGATCAAAGAGATATGAGACATAGAAAAAGACGAGGCGAAGAATAATAAGAAAGCAAATTAAGGTTGTCATGGAGACGGGAGAGATCAACACCAGAGGCATCTTACGCCTATTGCTTTGCAAAACTCGTTCCACAGACAGACAGACAGACACTTCAGGCATCCGCGCTTGGCCCACAGCCACGCTTGAGCCTCATTTGACACACCTGTGAAGTTTCCTGACTGCACGGTGATGTTATCATGTTGATGAAATCTGTTAACAGAGGAGTAGGACTGCATTTTATCATGTTTTCAAATCGGTAATCACACCTGAAGCTTTGTCTGTTCTTATAGTGACTATTTTATATATATATATATATATATATTATATATATATATATATATATTATTATATATATATATTTTTTTTTTTTTTTTTTTTCTTTTTTTAATGTCTTTTTTTAGTTGCATTACTGTGAACTGCTTCTGTTTCTGTTTCTATACAAAAGGAGGAGGTGCTGAGTGAGACAGCCGAGGTGACTACAGTTCATTTGTGTTGTGTGATTTCAATGTGCATGGAGGATTCATCATTAACGTGTACAAACTGAGATGGACCTGTTGAATAGGATTCACATGAGTTTAGTGCAGTTTCTATAATTAGATGTTTAAGTCCCTGTGGCAGAATTTGATGGTCAATGGTATCACATGCAGCACTGAGATCTAATACAGGGACAAGTCCTTTGTCTGATGCAAACTTTCACTAGTGCTGTGCTATGATAGACTCTAAAGTCAAAGTCACAATACTGATTGGTGACATTTAGTATCTTAGAGAGAAAGGGAATGTCATACATTGGTCATAGTTGGCTAAGACAAGACCTCTGCATCAAAAGAGGGGCAGTGCTATCTGCATGTATGTGATGAGGCCAAGCGAAAAGCAAACAAAAAGCTAAATGTCTCTGCCGATTGCACAATGTGACTGGAAGGTAGAAGAACTGGTTGTTTTATCATTTATAAGTACTTCAGATTTATAAGAGCAAACCACATTTTTTAAATTTTACATTTTCTTGCACTCAGCTCTTACGGGACATTAGAAAGAAATGTGGATGTTTAGAAAATCATTTATTTACTTGCAGTTGTGTCAGTTTAAAACAGACTTTTAAATGTTTAGAGTGGGAAAAAATCCATGTACAATATGATTGGGCTGAGCTTCGCTTCCCTGAATGTAGTTAAGTTTTGTTTTTGCACTTTACAGTATTATGTTTTTCTAGGCTTCTCTTCCCTGAAACCAGTTCTATAGCTGGTCTATTGTTCTGAAAAATTGTTCACATACCATTCAACTTGGCACAACTGTAACAAGTTCCTGGTGACCTGCCCATTTTTAAGTGGATATAAAGATGCTGCACGTCCACTTTCTAAACAGAGTGGTTTGGAGCATCATGGCTTCCACACAGGTGCTCCTGCTTCAGCTGCTGCTGGTCTCACTGGCGTCTGCATCGCATCACTACGGGGGAACTGTGGCCTTCACTTACAAAGGAAGAAACCCTGACGGAACATTGCAGGTGAGTGCTGCAACTTTTAATGATGCGCAACATCCGTCATGGATAATGTGTCAATGTATTGTTATTCAAAATAGATTTTTTTTGCGTACACTGATAACAGCTACATGACATTATTTTATTTAAATCTTAGGACCCCAAAAACCCGTAAATGTATTTTTTGCTTTTGCTTTCTTGGGAGCTGTTTTGTAGATATTCAAGTGTCCACACTTGTCTACACTCAAAAAAGTTTTGGGCCAAAATTCAGGACTTATGCATTTTAATTACATAGAAAATTTCCATCCATTTGAATTACATGGTTTTAATATAAATTCACTAATAAACTTAATGTGAAGCAAGTAATAAGATTTATGTAATAGTACTAATGAAGTCAATGTGCTTCCCCCACAGTGTAGTGTAGTAGTAACCACGTTTATGCATTCAATATTAATAAAGAGTGAAAATGAATGCAGTCATTTTGAGTTTATTAGTACTATTTCAAACATCTTATTACTTGCTCCACATTCAAGTTGTTTTTTTATTTATATTAAAACTATGTAGTTCATATGGCTGGAAATGTTCTATGAAATTGAAATGCATATTTTTTTGAGTGTATTTTTGAGTTTAAATTTTACTTGTGTATCTACATTCCAATTTCTATTTCTGACAATAAATAAAAATAAAATAAACATTAAGGTGAATTTTAGTCCACCCTGATTAATTTCATCTTGGAAAATCAAGCAACTTTATTTGATTAATCTATGTCTGCAAAATAATTTGATAGTTTGATGATGGAAAAAAATAATTCCCACTGGCTGAAAGGGATGACTTCTAGCCTTGCTTTATGAAGCAAATACTTTTTTCTGAATACTTTTTATGGAATGATCCTTTGTCTGTTGTATATTATATTCTTTCACCATGATTAATTTTATCATGTTTATTAAGTCTTTGTTTTCCTCACCCTATTCATCTCAGGTTTCAAGGCTTCATTGACATATTGCGGTTATATCAAGTGTGACCTTGTTAAAATAAATAGTATGATAAAGGGATATAACTTGCGTGTTTACAAAATATACAAAAATGTCCTTAGTTTCTCTTTCTTTTTTTTCTACAGGTGGACTTGCGAACCACGTCTGTGTTTAAGGGATGTTACCACCACTATTCCTCGTATTGTTACAGTGGCACCTGTGGGTACGTTTCCAGACGTCAGAGAGGCGTGGTTGACAGTAACACCAATGCATCCTACTACTCTACCGGACAATGGTGTGAAACTGAAACATTCGAAACATGGAAGGTTCCAAATGACAGATCTTTTCAAATGAGGTGAGGTTTTTATTTGAATTTAAATCATATATTTTATTATTTTAAATGATTATTATTGTGCTGTTATAAAGTTTGTGGCACATCATCAACCCTTCTAAAAGTAATCCAGTTGCAGACAATTGTATTTGTAGTTGTAAAAGTAGTGCCTGTTGAATGCAGTATTTTAAGACAGTTTTTTTTTTTTTTTCACATACCAGGATATCCAGCTGTTGTTGGGTCCGAACCCGTAATTCACTTAGCAGTTGGAATCTTCTGACTTTTGTGGATTTGGGAACAAGATCTGACACTGGACAACCAAACAGATCACCAGACGTTGCCATTCTACATGTCCTAAGGTGAGTTTCCTTGTGCAACAATTTTTTGGGAGGATAATTCAGGCTAATAATTTGCAAAATGTTGTAGTTACATAAAATACTAAAGGTGTTGCTTTATATTATTAGTGTTTCCGCATATAACATGTAATGAACTGCACTACACCACCAGCATGTCACTGGATTTATTTTATTTCTTGCATTTGATTCTTGATTGATTCTGTTGCATAAAAGTATTTTTTGCCAGAAAAACTGCCAAACTAACTGTTGTGTATCTATAGAGTGCCTCAAAACTGCCCGCGGACATACAGGATGATGGCCTTTGATCCTGATGGTGACAGAGTCCGTTGCAGATATGGAAATATCAGAAGTGTAGAGTGCAGCACATGCCACCAACCTCCAGGCTTCTACATAGATCAGGTTAGTTGAAAAATCAGCTTCCTGACACACTGTGCAATACCAAACTGATGCTTTTCCTCACTTGACTACTATCCGTTCACATACTTAGGATTCTTGCACAATAGACTACCAGTCTGCCAGTTACGACACAAGCAGAGTTTTTGGATTCGAGATGGTGGTGGAGGATTTCCCACATGAGAACGTCATTCTGAGCTACAGTGATGGATCCCGATCCTCCAGGGCTCCACTGTCTGTAAGGAGCAAGAGACAAGCATATCAAATAAACAGTACCTACCAACCTCCTGCAACCAGTAGTTGGTGGTGGGGGCAAGGGGCTACAACCACAACAGGACCTTCACAGACCAGAATCCAATGGTGGTGGCCTAGTACACCCACACCCACAACCACAGCACCAACCACACCTCCACAGACCACGACCACCCCATGGTGGTGGTGGCCTAGTACACCCACACCCACAACCACAGCACCAACCACAACTCCACAGGCCACGACCCTGTGGTGGTGGTGGCGGCATAGTACAACTACATCCACAACCACAACCACAACCACAGCAACCACAACTCCACAGGCCACGACAACCCCACGCACAACTCACCTGTACGCCACCACTGCTCCTCTCAGTAAACTACCTTTGCAGTTCTCTGTTTTTGGTGAGTCAGGTTTTACTTGTCCTCATAAGATATATGATGAGATTGTTGTGGCGTTGCCTTTGTGTGAGCATAAAAGCTTTAAAGTTTTGATCCATAGACAGCGGCAAAGTGGCAATTTGGTATTTGGTAGGTATTGGTTACTTATTGCATTTTATTTTTTAAATCCAGTGGACCCACCCATTCCTTCATGTCAGGAAGGATACTACTTACCAATGTTTGTGGCCCCAACACCTCAAAATGGAGCACGCATCCAAGCAGAGGTCAACAAAGAGGTGGACATCAGAGTCAAAGCACAAGCTGCATACACAACGTAAATGAGAAGCAATGTGATCAATCTGGCAGCATTCTCAGTATGTCAGGGAGTAAGATAACGTCGGCATTAACAAGAAAATCTCTGGTTTGTTTTGTTTTCATGCAGAATACAAAATATCTT
>NC_040018.1:33371218-33373348 GCF_000972845.2 Larimichthys crocea | reverse complement strand
GTCCCTTCTCTCCCTTTTTTCTTTTTTCCCCTCTTCCCCGCCTCCTTAACTGAAACACTGATGTACACCTGAAATAGGAAAGGACACACTTGTCATTAAACCAGCAGGCATACCTTTGTCTCCCAGTACAACAAATAGCAGAGTTTGGTCAGGTCCCACATACACTGCTCTGCATGCCAGTCAGTGCTCTTCCATATGGGACAAGTGGCGCATGTTTCAAACTGAGAAACAAAAGGGCTTGCCAGATTATCAGAGATTCAACGTTTAACAACGAGGTTTGGATGATGGGGCAGTCTGATCCCCAGAAAGAGGTAAGTCAGTTTTCTTTCCTTTTCCATAGACATCATGTCTTATCTTACCCATTCATTTTGTTACTGAGACCATTACAGGAGCGACGTGTGTTAAAACAGCTGACAAGTTTTATATTAGTAGGTGGTCTTCACCTTTATTTAGGTGAGGCACAGGTCTGAAGCTGCACTGATTCAAACTTTTTTCAGGTAACTGTGTGTTTCCTATCTCCTGCTCCACCACAAACAACACCTGTTAGACAGAAATGATAAACTGGACCTTTGCTCCATTCTTTACCTGATCATGCAAGCCGATGAACTGAAGGCCTCCATGCTGAACCTGACATTGTCTCTCGTGACGGTGGGATAGGTTTGGATAGTCGAGTCCACAGTGCACCTAGTCAGAGCAAAAAAACCCAGAATATAAGAAACTTCTTAAACAACAAATCTTTACATACACTTTGTTGCCACTAGGGTGTCCACCATGCCTACCCATTTTCAATGATGGTGTAGCTTGGCCTGGAGTTAGGGTTGTCATATGGTGTAGCCCTGCAGGACTCCACAAACAGATCTGTGTTGTTGACTGATGTCTCTGTGTCGATTTGCATGTAAATCCTGTTGCCTAGGTCATACTCCAGAGGGTATGAATTTGGATCAATCATAGTTTGGTATTGGTTGTTTGGGAAGAACTCGAAATTGTAGGTGAACGTGCCAAAGCCTTTGTCCCACACTGTGACATTCTTCCTGTGTGCCGTGAAGCCCAGTGTCACGTTTCCCCTGTTTGGGTACTGGGCAGTAAAACCGCACTTCGAGTAGGTGGTGCCTGGGGATTGTGTTCTGGGTGATGTCGAACGGGTGGGATTTCGTTCTTGAAAATTAAATTGTCTTCATCTCCTGCAGAGTTAAAGGTTATATATTAAGTTACAAGGAAAAAGGAAAGGAACACCTGTAAACTGAGAGAGAAGCACTGGGGTAATCAAACCCTGTGTTACCTCGATCTCAGTGCCACAAGCGTTGAGGGGGATGACACCGATGACGTGAGTGCTGTTGGAGGTGGTCTGGAGGCTGCACACAGTCTGGCTGGGGTCAATGAGCCGCAAATGTTCCTCGTGGAGTCGGCGAATGTAGACTTCTCAACCTCCACTGTCATTGTGGACCATTGCAGATCACATTGGATTTAACTAGAGAAAAGATACACAGAATATGGTGGTTCTTGGAGAGTCATATTTTCTGTGGTGCATACTTTTTTTTAATGTACACAAGCCATGGAGCCAATATTGGGCACTTTAGCATGTGGTATATTTGGTGAAAACCATTACAGTTGTTGTTGCACTACAAAACTTTGACATTAAAGTTACACTGGACTCACTTTGCTCCTTCCCAACGTCCACTAGAACACACCTCATCTCAGACTGATAGATTCTAGACCTGAAAAGCAAGGAGAGTAATGAGTGTTTAGTCATTCAGATAGGCGGGTTTTGTCATTTGTCATTAAAAGTGGTTACATCAGATCTGCAAAAGTGTACATCATTGGGCTCACCCAGATACTGATTCGACAGCAAAGCACACTGGGAAATGCTCTCCCATGTTATCTGGAGTAGGCGTCCACCTAATGACAACTCGTTTGTGTGGTCCAGTGCCTGCTGATATTCAGTGGCCCGGTCATGAACAGAGTCAAAGCACAAGCTGCATACACAACGTAAATGAGAAGCAATGTGATCAATCTGGCAGCATTCTCAGTATGTCAGGGAGTAAGATAACGTCGGCATTAACAAGAAAATCTCTGGTTTGTTTTGTTTTCATGCAGAATACAAAATATCTTAATGACCGGGCCACTGAATAT
>NC_040018.1:33349005-33363408 GCF_000972845.2 Larimichthys crocea | reverse complement strand
TTATTATTATTGTTGTTGTTGTTATAATTATTATTATTGTTTGGGGCTGTGTGGTTGTCTGGCTGTTGCTTTAGATGTAGTCACAGTGACAGTTTTTATTGTTGTATTTGTGTCAGATAAATAAAACATTGTGAACTATTTACATTCTCTTATTATTATTGTTGTTGTTGTTATAATTATTATTATTGTTTGGGGCTGTGTGGTTGTCTGGCTGTTGCTTTAGATGTAGTCACAGTGACAGTTTTTATTGTTGTATTTGTGTCAGATAAATAAAACATTGTGAACTATTTACATTCTCATAATGTTACAGAATGTTTTAACAGGATGTTAAAGGACGTGTTTGTAGCATGCGGACAGAGGCGGGCAGGTAAACACGTGACTCCATCAGGTGAATGACGAGCCCTGTGAGGACCGTGTGGAGACAAGCTGAGCTGCATCTATATATTGAGTTGTTAATATATCTGCAGTCCAGTCCTGATCACACTGAAACATTACAGTAAGACATTCATGAATTAATGATGAGTTATAAATAAGATTTACTTTGTTAAGTAAGATCCAGGCTTTTATTTCATCCTGTCTTGATGTAGCCAGATGTTTTGGACCAAAAGTCATATCTCGATCTGAATGGAGATACGCCGGTAAATCACTCACACTACAAATCCCACAATGCACTGCAACAGCTGACACACAGGTCAAGACCTGTGCTCCACCTGTAACCCCGCTGCTTCGGTTGTTCAGTGTTGACAACTTAGAGACTTTGTCTCTGTATTCAGAGACTTTTCAGACCTTATAGAGATTTGTGTGTTTTCCCCAAAAAGCGACTGGAGACAAATCTCGAGACTTTTTCTGGAGTAGGAGACCTGGACACAGGGAGAGGAGAAATAAAAGGGAAGAAATGTGTAGTCATTTTAACGCAGAATAAACTAAATCGATATAAATGATATGGTCTCGTGCTATATCGCGTTTGAAAATATATCGATATAGATTAAAATATCGATATGTCGCCCAGCCTTAATGACAGATCATCACAGTGAGACTGTAATAAACAATGATGTGCCTGATTCGTTAGTGATGTCCTAATCTAAACCTCTGATTTAAAGAAAATCTTAATTAATCTTTGTGCAGGCAGTAAATTGTTACATGTCCTGATGTGTTAATGGGATTTAGCATGTTTCAGTTGTTAAACTAAACAGCAGTTCCCATGTAAACACAGTATACACCTTAAAGCACTTGTTGTTGATGATTATTACTAATAAATAATTAATAATAACTCACATTTGTTTGTTTCTCTAAAGGCAGCAGCGCCACACAGCGGTCCTACCCTGACATCTACCGGTGAGTTTGTGGAACTGCACCTGCATTCATTATTTGTTTTTTAATTTCTAAAACAGCAGCAGAGCCACAAGAAAAGTGGAAATACTAAAACAATCCTGTCTGTGTTGTGTTATATAACACACTCACACATCTGTTACAGGAATTTTAAAGAAAAACCCTTAAATAAGGAGGATCGGATTCGAAACATCAGAGTTTAAGTTGAATTTATTGTTCTTGTACAAGAGGAGCGTTTCACAGTGCAACACACTAAAGGGGTTACAGAGAAAAAGGCTCTCTGAGGAGCGTTAACAGTTGGTTCTTATACATTTTCCTGAAGATGGACTGCTAATTGTTAACAGTCAATCTGCATATAATGCATTTAAACAGTTTTCTTAAACATATCCTCTAATGAGTAGCCAGTATGTCCCCAGTCTAGATGTCACCTCTCTGACCTGTCCCTGACTCCATCTGTTCTGAAATCCCTCTGTTTATACATTAACATGAACTTTACCTTACCCTGCCAGTCTCAGGGAAACAGCAATAATAAAGGAATGTAAACATTGTATAAGTTAAAACATCTAACTAGCTGTGTAACCCTGTTTTTAGGCAACACGAGCTCCTCCTCTCCGTCTCCCGTGTCCTGATACTGTGGAAGGACGTGAAATCCCTGTTTGGTTTTGGAGGTCCGGCTGTCGGCGTCCACGTCAGGACTGGACGTGCACACACACAACACGCAGCGTTCCCTCTCCTGAACACACGGTATGTTGCTGTATGCAGTGTGTGTTCACAGGTTGCCGTGCAGAGCCGAGGAGCTGCTGGTCACATGTTTGCAGCCTGCGTGTCTCCGTCTTCCTACCCCCACCCTGCTCTCTGTGTGCCTTCCTGCCCCCACCCTGCTCTCTGTTTCCGGCAGCAGCAGGGGCAGGAATGCAGGAGGAGGAGCTGTGCCTGAAGCCATTGTTCTTCCGCCTTCCACCCACCAATCCTGACTGCGTGTGTGACGTGACGTGATTACCCAGAAGCCCTCTGTGCTCTCGCTCTGTGAGTAAAATAATCAAATATGTCGTTTCTGGTTATTATGGCTCATTCTAGACTCTCGTAGCTCGAACCCTGCACACAGCAGCCACTCAAGACAGCAGGACAAGTCACACAGGCACTCTAGAGCCCTGAGAAGTGTCTGATCTCTGCCACCACCCTGACTGAGGATCGTCCCGGTACAGTCACCTATATATAGAATTCAGAAATATTGCTCTGTTGTGTTACTCCGGTAGCACATATACTAAAATTGGAACGATACAGAGAAGATTAGCATGGCCCCTGCGCAAGGATGACACGCAAATTCGTGAAGCGTTCCTTCTTTATGCCCTTTATTCTTTTTCATAAAAATATGATTTTTTAAAATGATTATTTTCATATTTCGACCCAACAGCGTCACCTCAGGCCGGACGCTGTACTGCAGCCCAGAGTTACAGCTGATCTCATGTGTGCTCACGTTTCAGACTTTTAGGGCTGTTACTATGAGAGTTATGGGAAAGAGTAGTAGAAGCTAGACTAAGGGCAGAAGTGAGCATTTGTGAGCAGCAGTATGGTTTCAGTACTACAGATGCAGTATTTGCTTTGAGGATGTTGACAGAGAAGTGCAGAGAAGGTCAGAGGGAGCTGCACTGTGTCTTTGTAGATCTGGAGAAAGCTTGTGACAGGGTGCCCAGAGAGGAACTGTGGTATTGTATGAGGAAGTCTGGAGTGACAGAGAAGTATGTTAGAGCGGTGCAGGACATGTATGAGGGCTGTAAGACAGTGGTGAGGTGTGCTGTAGGTGTGACAGAGGAGTTCAAGGTGGAGGTGGGACTGCATCAGGGATCAGCTCTGAGCCCCTTCTTGTTCGCTATGGTGATGGACAGGCTGACAGACGAGGTTAGACAGGAATCTCCATGGACTATGATGTTTGCAGATGACATTGTGATCTGTAGTGAGAGCAGGGAACAGGTAGAGGAGAAGCTAGAGAGGTGGAGGTTCGCCCTGGAAAGGAGAGGAATGAAGGTTCTCCGCAGCAAGACGGAGTACATGTGTGTGAATGAGAGGGACGCAAGTGGAAGAGTGAGGTTACAGGGAGAAGAAATAAAGAAGGTGGAGGATTTTAAGTATTTAGGGACAACAGTCCAGAGCAATGGAGAGTGTGGAAAAGAGGTGAAGAAGCGTGCGCAGGCAGGTTGGAACGGGTGGAGAAAAGTGTCAGGTGTGATGTGTGATAGAAGAGTTTCAGCTAAAATGAAAGGAAAGGTGAGACCAGCGATGCTGTTTGGTCTAGAGACACTGAGGAAAAGACAGGAGGCAGAGCTGGAGGTAGCAGAGATGAAGATGCTGAGGTTCTCTTTGGGAGGGACCAAGATGGATAGGATCAGGAATGAGTCCATCAGAGGGACAGAACATGTTAGAGGTTTTGGAGATAAAGTCAGAGAGGCCAGACTGAGATGGTTCAGACATGTCCAGAGGAGAGATAGTGAATATATTGGTAGAAGGATGCTGAGTTTTGAACTGCCAGACAGGAGGAAGACCAAAGAGGAGGTTTATGGATGCAGTCAAGGAGGACATGAAGGTAGTTGGTGTGAGAGAAGAGGATGCAGAAGACAGGGTTAGATGGAGGCAACTGATTGATGAAGCTGAAAGCAGAAGAAGAAGACTGTCGTGATGAATATTTTATTGTTGTTCTAATTATTTATTGTCCTCGCGAGGAAATGTGTTGCTGCAGTCTGTGCACACGCCTCATACAAAGATAGAAATAAACACCACAAGAACATCCATCACATCCATCCATCCTTTCCCCTGTGCTGTGCTTTGACAGACGCACCTTATATTTAATAGTTAAAATAACTCGTCTTTTCTGTTTACATTTATATGTTATATTATTATATTTATATAGAAACATCTTCGTTGAAATTGCATCTAGTAAATAAAAACGTCATGAAAACGTTTCTGTCAGATTCTGTTTGAGTTAAAGTCCAACATCACGCTCTTATTTTGAAATACATTTTGAAAACACGATCTGTGCTGAGCTGATTGGACGAGTGCGTGACCTTTCAAAGTAAAAGCCATAGTATTAAGACAAGCGAGAGTTCCTTTTGAGATCCTTCAAAGTAAAAGCCCAAAATGTGGCACCAACGTGATGTCAGCAGGAGGGGGCGCACAAGACCGGAGGATTGACTGAGCCGAGCCGAGCCGAGCCGAATCCAACTGTCCAAAACCAGGGGAACTACAACACAGAGGAGGTTCTGGTTCCTATTCGTTGTGGGAACGTTCTGATTGTTGCCTTTTCCAACACGTGCACATGTGTGTCCGATGGCCCGGCCACACCATCTACAGCCCGGCCACGTCTTCTACCAGGGCTGATAGAAGGACGGAGGAGCCGCCTCTACCATTCAACAATTAGTCTCTCGTCGTCCATGTTGAGACCCTTTGAAAAGGGGGTGGAAGTGTGTTACGTTGATTCTGTGTGGGATTTCCTGTCTGGTGCAGTCTGCTCTGTTGAGATTCACGTGGTTTAGCAACAGTTAGTCTGTTGCTTCATTTCCTCTTTGAGTCTGTCCACGCCTTTATGTCTCTGCTGCTGCTCAGTCTGTCGCTTCATTTGCTCTTTGAGTCTCACAGATCAGGTGGTGAAACATGGGCAATAAACAAGAAGACTACGACAGGTCTGCTTATAGCTATTATCAGACTGCTTCGAGGCACCCATCCATCTTACCAGATGTAAGTATAGACGAGTCTCTGCTCAAATATTCTGGCCTCGACTCTAACGCTGTGCTGCAGGCCCAATCCAACAAGCTGCTCAGCTACAATACAATGCCGCAATTCATCGATAGGATTAAATCAATGACTCCGATCCCAAACGCTGTTGGACTTGGAGCATTGGTGATTTCCATGATCATAGAGCTCTGCACTAATGCCGCTCAAACAGGAAGTGATTCGTTCAGCATGATCCGACGAGTGTTTGGTGAAGAGAAAGCCTCAGCTGTCCGGGACACCATGACCGAGTATCTGAGGCGCCATCAAACGTTCATCAACAACAACCAACGATTACGGGAGGAAATCCAGAGACTAGAACAGCAGCTGAGCAAAGATCTCACCGTCCTCAGAAACTCCCTGCTGCATGACGGACAGATGAGCACCCGTGGGTTCAAAATCTGGGTCAACGGCGCCTCCTTCCACCTCCAGATGTTGATCCATGAGGCTCGACTGAATCGTCAGGCAGACTCTGTTAACAGGATCAGGAGCACCACCGATTTGTATCTGCAGGACCTGAATCCATTACTGGAGAAATACAGAACTCACCGGGACATTTTTACGGTAGAAATAGGTAGACGATATGGAAATTTGCGTATGGTTACAATAATCTTAGACATAGTCATTGATAAGTGTAAAAGACGGCATGGTGAGTTTTCGAGGGATCTCCTTCTAGGCCCTGAGGTAAATGAGGCTTTCATGAGACTCGTTGTCAAAGATATCAGAGCAGCTTTGGAAAATCATTTCATAGATATCAGGAACAATGTCGAATCTCTGATCAATCAACGTGGTTCATTCACTCTGCCAAAAACAGCCTGAGATCACTGTCACAGATTAGTTTAGCTGTGTTTGCTTCGTTTATTCACCTTAAATCTCACTAATCATACATACAGAACACAGCAATGGACAAAAACTGACCTGAGGGAGATTACTCATGTAAACTTTGTAAACATCTGATTTAACTCTGATCTACATGTATATTCAACTCTCTGTGTGTAATGTGATTGTGACTTTGTTTGTCGTGCTTGTTACCAAATGATGATTTTCTCTTGGCTCAGCTTCGGTATTCGTCGGGGGCTCCAGGTTTCTATATATGTATATATAGTTTGTTTGTTTTTGGTAATGTGTGTGCACTTCATAGTGCACTGGATGCTTTATGTTATATGTAGCACCATAGTCCTTGGAAAAACACTGTCTCGTTTCACTATGTACTGTGTGTTAAAAAATTAGGACTGTACTGGGCTGCAGATGTTTTTACTCTTATAGAGAGTGTGTGTGTATTCTGTCCTTTGCATATCTCATGTACTTCCCTTATCTAGCACGTGTTTGCTGAAGCTGGCAGGGAAAGGTAATTAAAAATTGTTCAAGGGAAGTGTCATTTTGGACAAGAAACATAATGCCCATTACTAAGAGGAAAAAACAAAAAAGGAAATTGTCAGTGGGAAGATGTCCGAGACAGCCCAATTTGAGAAAAAACTTGTATAAAAACCGACTGTTAGAGCTCCTCAGGGAGCCTTTTCTCTGTAACCCTCTTGTGTGTTGCACTGTTAAATGCTTCTTCTTGTACAAGAATAATGAATTCAACTTAAACTTTGAATCCAGTCCTCCTTATTCAAGGGTCCTTCCTTAAAAAATCTCGTAACACTGTAACACTGGTTGAAATGACCTTTTAGGGTTGCAGAGTGGTGGAAAGGGGTGGTGGCCTCAGTAGCCCTGCAGTAAGCAGTGTGCTGTGTGCATGTGATTGAGGAATAGCAGATATTCAAGTGTACCTGCATGAAATCTGGTTGTTTTAGTCAAGATTATGCTAAAAATATATTTTCACCAGCTGCATTTAAGTTCACCGTTAAAGGGCCAACCTGATTTTTTAAAATCCCTGATTTATTCCCATAAATTCCAATGGAAAGTGTCCAACTTTAAAAAATTCCCATAAAACACTCATTTACATATTTCTACATTTGTGCAGCACTGGTTGTCATGAACGTTCTCCTCTGCTGTAATGTAACGTTAACCCTCACATTACAGCCAGACATCCGATGTGTGCTGCACAAAGAGATGAAAAGTGAACTCCACATGTTCGGCGCATTCAGGTAAAGTTCATGCACAATGTTACACCAATCATTAACTAAAAGTCCCTATCTGTCTGTTTTTACAGGAACACATGCTCCACCCAAGAATTCGAAGATAACAAACCACGTCTCCCTGCATCATTTCATTTTTGTAATCTGTCAGTAAAATGTGTGTTTTGAATGATCATACGCTGTAAAGTTTAATCCGCAGCTGAAAATAGTCCCTGACAAAAGACAACTGTATTTATTAAAAAGAATTCAACGTTTGTGACTTTATATCTACTATATACTGATTTTAAACATGCACAGCAGCTCTGTGACCTGCATGTTTTTATTTAAACGGTTTTCTTGTTTTGCCTTCACTGTGTGACCGCAAATGATACATTTTCTCTTGTAAAAAAAAAAAAATGTGTTTGAAGGCAGATAAAATACACTGTTTTGTGGTTAGTTCAGGTTTTTATTTATGTTTGAGCCACAGGTGAGTGGAAAAGTACTGGCACCTCAGGCCGGACGCGGCAGTGCAGCCCAGAGTTCCAGCTGAGCTCATGTGTGCTCACGTTTCAGACTTTCAGGGCTGTTACTGTCGTCCTGTGTGGATCTGAAGACTCGTTGTTGTGTGAGCGGTGAAATAAATATCAATAAAAAAATAAATATTTTACTGTTGTTCTAATTATTTATTGTCCTCGCGAGGAAATGTGTTGCTGCAGTCTGTGCGCACGCCTCATACAAAGATACAAATAAACACCACAAGAACATTCATCACATCCATCCATCCTTTCCCCTGTGCTGTGCTTTGACAGACACACGTTATATTTAATAGTTAAAATAACTCGTCTTTTCTGTTTATATTTATATATATGTACTGACACTCTACGGGGAAATCCTGGACAGTCCTGCAGCGTCTACAGCCCGGCCACACCATCTACAGCCCGGCCACACCAGCCCGGCCACACCATCTACAGCCCGGCCACACTATCTACAGCCCGGCCACACCATCTACAGCCCGGCCACGTCTTCTATCAGGGCTGATAGAAGGACGGAGGAGCAGCCTCTAGCATTCAATAATTAGTCTCTCGTCGTCCATGTTGAGACCCTTTGAAAGGGGGCGGAAGTGTGTTATGCTGATTCTGTGTCGGATTTCCTGTTTGGTGCAGTCTGCTCTGTTGAGAATCACGTGGTTTAACAACGGTTAGTCTGTTGTTTCATTTCCTCTTTGAGTCTGTCCACGCCTTTATGTGTCTGCTGCTGCTCAGTCTGTCGCTTCATTTGCTCTTTGAGTCTCACAGATCAGGTGGTGAAACATGGGCAATGGACCTTCTCAAGCGGACTACGACAGGTCTGCTTATAGCTATTATCAGACTGCTTCGATGCACCCATCCATCTTACCAGATGTAAGTATAGACGAGTCTCTGCTGAGATATTCTGGCCTCGGCTCTAACGCTGTGCTGGAGGCCTACTCTAACGAGATGGTCAGCTATGTGCCGCAGTTCATCGAGAAGTTTGGATCAATGACTCCGATCCCAAACGCTGTTGGACTTGGAGCATTGGTGATTTCCATGATCATAGAGCTCTGCACTAATGGCGCTCAAACAGGAAGTGATTCGTTCAGCATGATCCGACGAGTGTTTGGTGAAGAGAAAGCCTCAGCTGTCCGGGACACCATGACCGAGTATCTGAGACGCCATCAAACGTTCATCAACAACAACCAACGATTACGGGAGGAAATCCAGAGACTAGAACAGCAGCTGAGCAAAGATCTCACCATCCTCAGAAACTCCCTGCTGCATGACGGACAGATGAGCACCCGTGGGTTCAAAATCTGGGTCAACGGCGCCTCCTTCCACCTCCAGATGTTGATCCATGAGGCTCGACTGAATTGTCAGACAGACTCTGTTAACAGGATCAAGACCACCACCGATTTGTATCTGCAGGACCTGAATCGATTACTGGAGAAATACAGAACTCACCAGGACATTTTTAGGCCAAAAGTGCGTCAGAGACCTGGAAATTCGCGTACGTCTACGTCAATCTTATACATAGTCACTGATAAGAGTGAAAGACGACATGGTGAGTTTTCGCGGGATCTCCTTCTAGGCCCTAAGGTAAATGAGGCTTTTATGAGACTCTTTGTCAAAGATATCAGAGCAGCTTTGGAAAGTCATTTCATAAATATCAGGAACAACGTCGACTCTCTGATCAATCAACATGGTTCATTCACTCTGCAAAATACAGCCTGAGATCACTGTCACAGATTAGTTTAGCTGTGTTTGCTTCATTTATTCGCCTTAAATCTCACTAATCATACATACAGAACACAGCAATGGACAAAATCTGACCTGAGGGAGATTACTCATGTAAACTTTGTAAACATCTGATTTACTCTTAAACTCTGATCTACATGTATATTCGACTCTCTGTGTGTAATGTGATTGTGACTTTGTTTGTCGTGCTTGTTACCAAATGATGATTTTCTCTTGGCCCAGCTTCAGTTGTCGGGGGCTCCAGGTTTCCAGTTGGGTCACGATCTTCCTTTTATATATATATATAAATATATATATATATATATATATATCTATATATATATATATATATATATATATATATATTATATATTAGTGCTGTCAAAATTAACGCGTTATTTTGTTGATTAATTTTAAAGAATTAACGCGTTAAAAAAAAATTAACGCAATTAACGCGGTTTTGTTTACTTCCGGTGGCGGCCGCCATTTTGGATGTGGCAAAGTTTCCCAGATATATTAGTGTGTGTGTGTGAATGGGTGTATAAGAGGCATTAACTTAAAGCCCTCACGGAGACTGCGCCCTGGGTGGTCGCCCCACATTGCCCATAGCTAAAACCGGCCCTGCTTGGTTTGTTTACGGGCAGATCTGCCCCATCCAATATGGCGGACACGTTAACGTATTGCAGCAACGGACCAACCTGCTCAGTGAGGCGTTCTGTATATATGTCTATGATCTATCCTAACTAAAGGAGAGTCTGTGCATATATGTCTATGATCTATCCTAACTAAAGGAGGTCTGTTATATATGTCTATGATCTTTCCTAACTAAAGGAGAGTCTGTATATATGTCTATGATCTATCCTAACTAAAGGAGTTGTGCATATATGTCTATGATCTATCCTAACTAAAGGGAGTCTGTATATATGTCTATGATCTATCCTAACTAAAGGAGAGTCTTGTTATTTGTCTATGATCTTCCTAACTAAAGGAGAGTCTATGTATATATGTCTATGATTTATCCTAACTAAAGGAGGTCTATATGTCTATGATCTTCCTAATAAGGAGAGTCTGTGCATATATGTCTATGATCTTCCTAACTAAAGGAGAGTCATGGCGGGGAAGATGGATAAGGACGGACTTTTAGGGGAACATTTCATTTTAAAAAGTTGCCCGACGGCTCGTTGGACAAAAACAAGGCAATTTGCACAGTTTGCAAAGCCGAATTTAAATTCCACAGAAGTAACATGACTTTAACATATCACCTCAAAGCAAAACACCCAGTCTACGCTACAGGAGTGTGGCACTCCTCAGTATATTTCCTCATTCTGGCTTTTTTCTGTTTGCACTGTGCATATGTGCACCTTAAGCCAATAACATGAATGAATTTCATATACTTTATCTGAGTTTATTCTACATTAATTTGATCATTTTACATGAATAAATATTCATTATAAGCTTCAGTCTCAGAAAAATGCATTTAATTTATTGATACATTTATTGATAGATTAATCGCGATTAATTACAGAAATTTTTGCGATTAATTAGTTAATTTTTTTTAATCGATTGACAGCCCTAATATATATATATCACTATGTACTGTGTGTTATAAGAATGAGGATTATACTGGGCTGCAGTTGTTTTTACTCTTATAGAGAGTGTGTGTGTATTCTGTCCTTTGCATATTTCGTGTACTTCCCTTATCTAGCACGTGTTTGCCGAAGCTGGCAGGGAAAGGTAATAAAAAATTATTCAAAGGAAAGAGAGACAGGTTAAGGGAAGTGTCATTTTGGACAAGAAACATAATGGCCATTACGAAGAGGAAAAAACAAAAAAGGAAATTGTCAGTGGGAAGATGTCCGAGACAGCCCAATTTGAGAAAAAACTTGTATAAAAACCGACTGTTAGAGCTCCTCAGGGAGCCTTTTCTCTGTAACCCTCTTGTGTGTTGCACTGTTAAATGCTTCTTCTTGTACAAGAATAATAAATTCAACTTAAACTTTGAATCCAGTCCTCCTTATTCAAGGGTCCTTCCTTAAAAAATCTCGTAACACTGTAACACTGGTTGAAATGACCTTTTAGGGTTGCAGAGTGGTGGAAAGGGGTGGTGGCCTCAGTAGCCCTGCAGTAAGCAGTGTGCTGTGTGCATGTGATTGAGGAATAGCAGATATTCAAGTGTACCTGCATGAAATCTGGTTGTTTTAGTCAAGATTATGCTAAAAATATATTTTCACCAGCTGCATTTAAGTTCACCGTTAAAGGGCCAACCTGATTTTTTAAAATCCCTGATTTATTCCCATAAATTCCAATGGAAAGTGTCCAACTTTAAAAAAATCCCCATAAAACACTCATTTACATATTTCTACATTTGTGCAGCACTGGTTGTCATGAACGTTCTCCTCTGCTGTAATGTAACGTTAACCCTCACATTACAGCCAGACATCCGATGTGTGCTGCACAAAGAGATGAAAAGTGAACTCCACATGTTCGGCGCATTCAGGTAAAGTTCATGCACAATGTTACACCAATCATTAACTAAAAGTCCCTGTCTGTCTGTTTTTACAGGAACACATGCTCCACCCAAGAATTCGAAGATAACAAACCACGTCTCCCTGCATCATTTCATTTTTGTAATCTGTCAGTAAAATGTGTGTTTTGAATGATCATACGCTGTAAAGTTTAATCCGCAGCTGAAAATAGTCCCTGACAAAAGACAACTGTATTTATTAAAAAGAATTCAACGTTTGTGACTTTATATCTGACTTTATAATATAATAATATCATAATAATATGATATTATATAACTAAAACAAAATCTCGTTGAAATTGCATCTCGTAAATAAAAACGCCATGAAAACGTTTCTGTCAGATTCCGTTTGAGTTAATAAGTCCAACGTCAAGCTCTTATTTTGAAATCATTTTGAAAAACACGATCTGCGCCAGCTGATTGGACGAGCGCTCATCACGTGACCTTTCAAAGTAAAAAGCGGTAGCATTAAGACAAGCGAGAGTTCCTTTTGAGATCCTTCAAAGTAAAAGCCCAACACGTGACACCAACGTGGATGTCAGCAGGAAGGGGGCACGAGACCGGAGGAATGACTGAGCAGCCTCTAGCATTCAATACTTCGTCTCTCGTCGTCCATGTTGAGACCCTTTGAAAGGGGGTGGAAGTGTGTTACGTTGATTCTGTTGTTGGTTTCCTGTTGTGCAGTCTGCTTGTTGAGATTCACGTGGTTTAACAACAGTTAGTCTGTTATTTCATTTCCTCAGAGTCTCACAGATCGAGTGGTGAAACATGGGCAATGGACCCTCTCAAGAAGACTACGACAGGTCTGCTTATAGCTGCTATCCGACTGCTTCAGAGCACCCCTCCATCTTACCAGTGTAAGTATAGAAGAGTCTCTGCTGAGATTTCTGGCCTCGACTCTAACGCTGTTGCGCGGCCACATCCCACACAAGCTGGTCAGCTACGTGCCGCAATTCATCGAGAAGATCGGATCAATGACTCCGATCCCAAACGCTGTTGGACTTGGAGCATTGGTGATTTCCATGATCATAGAGCTCTGCACTGATGCCGCTCAAACAGGAAGTGATTCGTTCAGCATGATCCGACGAGTGTTTGGTGAAGAGAAAGCCTCAGCTGTCCGGGACACCATGACCGAGTATCTGAGGCGCCATCAAACATTCATCAACAACAACCAACGATTACGGGAGGAAATCCAGAGACTAGAACAGCAGCTGAGCAACCATCTCACCGTCTTCAGAAACTCCCTGCTGCATGACGGACAGATGAGCACCCGTGGGTTCAAAATCTGGGTCAACGGCGCCTCCTTCCACCTCCAGATGTTGATCCATGAGGCTCGACTGAATCGTCAGGCAGACTCTGTTAACAGGATCAGGACCACCACCGATTTGTATCTGCAGGACCTGAATCAATTACTGGAGAAATACAGAACTCTCGAGGACATTTTTAGCGTAAAAGTGGTTGCGCTTGTAGCTGGTTCTGTGGGTATGGCACTCTATTACATAGTCATTGATAAGTGTGAAAGAAAGCATGTTCGGGATTCGAGTCATATCGGGCACAGTTCTCAGCTGAATGAGGCTTTTATGAGACTCGTTGTCAAAGATATCAGAGCAGCTTTGGAAAATCATTTCATAAATATCAGGAACAACATCGACTCTCTGATCAATCAACATGGTTCATTCACTCTGCCAAGAACAGCCTGAGATCACTGTCACAGATTAGTTTAGCTGTGTTTGCTTCGTTTATTCGCCTTAAATCTCACTAATCATACATACAGAACACAGCAATGGACAAAAACTGACCTGAGGGAGATTACTCATGTAAACTTTGTAAACATCTGATTTACTCTTAAACTCTGATCTACATGTATATTCGACTCTGTGTGTAATGTGTGTGCACTTCATTGTAGTACTGGATGCTTTCTGTTATATGTAGCACCATAGTCCTTGGAAAAACACTGTCTCGTTTCACTGTGTACTGTGTGTGCAGTACACAGTACTGCAGTTGTTTTTACTCTTATAGAGAGTGTGTGTGTATTATATATATATATATATATATATGTGTGTGTAATGTGATTGTGACTTTGTTTGTCGTGCTTGTTACCAAATGATGATTTTCTCTTGGCTCAGCTTCGGTATTCGTCGGGGGCTCCAGGTTTCTATATATGTATATATAGTTTGTTTGTTTTTGGTAATGTGTGTGCACTTCATAGTGCACTGGATGCTTTATGTTATATGTAGCACCATAGTCCTTGGAAAAACACTGTCTCGTTTCACTATGTACTGTGTGTTAAAAAATTAGGACTGTACTGGGCTGCAGATGTTTTTACTCTTATAGAGAGTGTGTGTGTATTCTGTCCTTTGCATATCTCATGTACTTCCCTTATCTAGCACGTGTTTGCTGAATATATTTAATAGTTAAAATAACTCGTCTTTTCTGGTTATATTTTATATATTATATTTATTATATTATATTAATATCT
>NC_040018.1:33243672-33348995 GCF_000972845.2 Larimichthys crocea | reverse complement strand
TGATATTATATAAATAAAAACATCTTCGTTGAAATTGCATCTCGTAAATAAAAACGCCATGAAAACGTTTCTGTCAGATTCCGTTTGAGTTAAAGTCCAACGTCACGCTCTTATTTTGAAATACATTTTGAAAACACGATCTGCGCTCAGCTGATTGGACGAGCGCTCATCACGTGACCTTTCAAAGTAAAAGCGGTAGCATTAAGACAAGCGAGAGTTCCTTTTGAGATCCTTCAAAGTAAAAGTCCAACATGTAGCACCAACGTGATGTCAGCAGGAGGGGGCGCACGAGACCGGAGGATTGACTGAGCCGAGTCCAACTGTCCAAAACCAGGGGAACTACAACACCGAGGAGGTTCTGGTTTGTATTCGTTGTGGGAACGTTCTGATTGTTGTCTTTTCCAACACGTGCACATGTGTGTCTGAAGCTCAAACTTTTCTTGTGTTTCATCTTTTCTCTGCAGGAGTAACTGCAACTTTTCACTGCCTCCACCTCTAAGCCGACCCGCTGCACCACCCTGCATGGGTGGAGGGACAGGGTGGCCCTGAAGAAGGCTGCTGACACTCTACGGGCCGATAGTATTTCTATTTATTGATAAACGGTTGTCTTAATGTTCTACCTTCACCACTCTCATCATTTATTAACCCCTGAAGCGCGTCTCAAACTTTGTCTGGACCGGGGATCGAACCACTGACCTTCAGCTGCACATACCGAGCAGTGTGGTGACTCAAATATTCATTAAATATGATTAAATGTTGCTTTAAAAACACGTTAAAAACTCACATTTATGTCAGTCGCAGAGTTCACGGTGTGTTTACACGAAGACGATTGTAACATCAAGATTAATTAAGATAATTAGCTTCACGTACTTTGTAAAAAGTATAATTTATATTTGGCGTCTGCGGCCAGCAGTATTTCTATTTATTGATAAATGGTTGTCTTAATGTTCTACCTTCACCACTCATCATTTATTAACCCCTGAAGCGCCGGACAGTATTTGTTCCAAGGTGTTCCAACTTCTCAGCCAATGAGAAGGCTCTATTGTTCCAATTTCGAGAATCCAACTTTTGGGATATTTTTTCAGCCAATAGGAGAGCCGGATTGTTCCAATTTCCCGCTCATCCCGCCTCCTCTGACTTACCGAGTCAAATATTAATTAAATATGATTAACTGTTGCTTTAAAAAACACGTTAAAAACTCATATTTATGTCAGTCACACAGAGTTCACGGTCTGTTTATACGAAGAAGATTGTAACATCGATGTTATAGTCGGAGATTAATTAAGATAATTAGCTTCACGTACTTTGTAAAAACTATAATTTCACATTATATTCACTTTTTATCATCGCTGTGTTAGTTTATAGCGTTTTATTGAGCTATTGGAGGCTGATATCAGGACCGATAGATGATCGATGTGTCAGATTTATTTAACGTTACTTTGCTTCTTTTAATCTTTCAAACTTTTTCTGAATATAGAGGTTGTATGAAAATGATGAGAAGCATGAAATTATGATTAAACAGGAATGAATGATGTCAGGGCTGATTCATTTGTACGATGTATGTATGTTTGAAGTCTGAAGTGATGTTCATGATTCACTGTTCTGTAATTATGACTGTATCCTATGTTACTTTATAGATTCAAACACCAGCAGTAAGTTGAAATGGCGTGGCGACAGCAACGCCACCTTCGTCCTGAGCCCGTGGAAGGTCCAGGTCGGGCGCTACCTGGGGAAGACCTTCCACTGGCTCCTGGAGAACGACGTGGGCTACAGCGTGAATCTGGTCGCCTCCCACCAGAAGGAGCGAGAGAGGACGGGGTCTCAGTCCCCACTGATGGCCAACAAGGTGGAGTACTTGAGTCTGATTCATCCGCTTCAATCCAATTTCAGTGCTGAAACCCGTTACTCCTCAGCGTACCCTGACTTTGCGGAGGCAGTCAGGTTCCACCATGCATTTGAGGAATCGCGGGTGAAGTCCCTCCGGTGCGGTCGGGAGGGACAGGCCCTTGTTGGCTTTGGGGACTTCAAATTTGAGACCCTGCAGAGCCTGTACGAGTCCGAGGACTCCCCAAAGATCCGGTATGTTGTACTAAAATGTCGAGGGTGACTGAGTTGCCGTATTGACAATAAGAGCCATACGACAAGTTGTCGTTCTACACAGATTTGTTAACTACCTCTGGAGGAAGGCAGATGGAGAACGCCGTCCGCTACATCAAGTCCAGAGACAGGCAGAGAGCTGCTGCTGGTGGTGGATGCAGCAGCAGCACAGCCTCTGTCCCGGCCGTGATGAAGGCCAAGAGTGCACTGCAATACATGTTTTATTGTTGTTTTACTGGACGGCGTTCCCTGTCTGCGGTGGAAATGCAGGCAAAGATAAAGAAGATGGGGGCCCCTAAGCCTGCATTTCCAGGTCAGTCCAGCCTAAATGAAAACAGTTCATCCACAGTTACTTTGTGGCTGACTGTGTACTTTCTGTGTTCCCTCTCTGTCACTGTGTGATTACAGCTTCCTCCAGTCAAAGCGGTAGTTGACATCGAGGAGTGTAAGTGTTAAACATTAATGTAACATTCATGTAATTGTGAACAGAACGTTTCTGTAATCAGAGACAGAGAACACGACGTCCTGTTCAGTTCAATGCTGTCTGTATCCAATCACTAACCGACATGCCGGCCCAACTAGTGCATCTGTAGAGTCGCCGCCTGCTTCACTGTAGTTTCCTTTAGTTTGCCACCTCATGTGTCTGTCTGTCTCTGCAGCTCATCTGTGCGCCGGCATTCAAAATGAACACAAACCTCTCTTTCTGTCTTCAAGCCTCAGATGTACAGGCCCCTCTCCTTCTCCTCACTGCCGCCGCCTCCACCAGCACCACCAAGGACGAGCCCACTGACGAGGAGTTGCTGAAGGCCACACAAGGGCAAGATGACCCTGCAGCACTCCTCATCAGGGTCGTGCAGAGACGCTGCCGCTGCCACTACCACCGTGACAGCCACCACCGCAGCCTGCAGCTGCCATCCCGGAGGAGTTGCCAGGGCCTTCCTCCCTCCTTCACCACCTGCTAGCAGTGTTGGGGTAACGTTGCTCGGATCAGGTCTCGGATGTCACTGCTGCTCTGCTCTGTCCTCTGATATTAAAGCGCTCTGTTGTTGTTGTTTTTCTCTGCTCAGCTGCCGCCCGAGTCCTGGCACACAGCTCTCACTGCAGGGCAGCAGGACTGGATCGGCCGGGTGCTGTTTACCAGGAACAGCTGTGAGAGGCCTCGACTCACCAGCGAGCTCAATCTCTGGTGGTACCACCCACAAGCTCGGCCGATCTACAATCAGCCTCCCGCGTCCCCCCGACCCTGTCTTTGCACATTGGCTGTTCCTGTGGATGCTGCACAGGATCTGGCGTCGGCAGCTGACATGCATGTTTGTGCACAGGGTCCTTGACAAAGGCTGGGCTGTGCAGGACCATCCGGAGGGTCCTAGACGTTGACGGCTGGTATCTCATTGTCACTGAGTACCTGGAGTGCCGTTGATGTAAGAAGAAGGTCGGCAGGTGGTCACAGGGCCAATTCCCTGCTGTACTGACGTACAAGTAAGAGAAGATGATATTTAATCTAACTAATTTCATAAATGAATGAAGTGGACTTGACATGTTCAAACTCTAACGTCGTGCTGTGTTTCTGCAGGCTGTCTTGTGACCTGAGGGTGGTTGCTGATGGTGTACGGGTATGACGTCCTGACGCGGCTGGACGAGTATAATGCCAGGATCACGTCCACCTTCAGGTCTATCTTGAAGATGGACTCCACCAAGAAGGCGAGTAAAGTTTTTCTCTCTTAGCCGCTCTGCGCGCGTCAGCTCACGTGGGTTAACGTTTGGAAACTTTGTCCTCCGTCCAGGTGACGAAGAAGCTCGCCGGTACTCTTTGCGGTTGATCCCGGAGATGCTGGTGGTCCGAGCTGGAGGGGAAGCACGGGATGGTCAGCCTGACCGACTGAGGTGATCCGGAGCATCTCCAAGGAAGAGTGAAGGCTCCACTGCTGTCGCCGGACGCGTGGAGCCAAGGAGACAGCGCTCCTCATCCAGGAGGCTAAGCAGTCTGAGCTGGAGCAGGAGCACGGGATGGTCAGCCTGACTGATGCCGAGGTGACCCGGAGGATCTCCAGGTAGGAGTGGAGGCTCCACTGCAGCTGTCAGCCACCTAGCCAAATCGCTCTGTTTGAGAAATTCGAGCATGAGTTTTAAGACAGACGCGACACAAAATGTTAAACACATTCAGACTCCTGACAACAGAGTGCAAAGTTGAATTGCTCTGTTCGAGAAGTTAACCTGTGCTGACGACCCTAAAGCCTCAAGCAAGGAGAAGACCTGCAAGGCTGGGCTGTGCAGGATCATTCACAGGGTCCTGGACATTGACTGGTATCTCATGGTCACTGAGTACCTCGAGTGCCGTCAATGTAAGAAGAAGAGGGTGGTCACAAGATATCATATGGCAGCTGTCACCCACCTACAGCTGCCAATTCTCTGCTGTACTGACGTACAAGTAAGAGAAGATGATCTTAAATATTAGAAATAAATAAAGAAATGAAGTTGATTTGATGTGTTCAAGCTCTAATGTGCCATGTTTCTGCAGGCTGTCCTGTGACCTGAGGGTGGTTGTACAGCTGAGGCCACACTCTGGCCAACAGTGCTAATTTATTAAATCTCTGAGTGAAAGAAAGTCAAGTGGAAATGATTTAATTTCATGTGAATACATTTTATAAGAGAGAAGGATTTTTCTCTCTTTTCCTTTTTCTTTCACTTCACATGTGAGTAAAAATCCCGAGCTTGCTGTTGTCTTAGCTCTGCTGTTGACTCTCCAGTAGGTGTCAGCTTCTTCCTTCTTCTTCCTTCCTAGCCTCCTCGTCTTCATAGAGCCCTCCATCCCTCCATCAGTTTGGAGTTGTGTTCGTGTGTTTCTAATCTTTACTTGTGACATGTGCACGTGTCAACACTACTCAATGACCAAGAATGTGCAATGTACAGTTTAGCACAAGTTACTGTTCAAAGTTTCTGTATATTTTTATTTGTATTTTCCTTACATGGACAGAACAATATGTTCTTCCAGCCCTTAAACTTGAATGGTGTTTATACTGTGAATTATAACAACGCTACATCACTCTACATACATAATAATACGGAGACAATAAATATGAAATGAGACCTTTTATTGGTATCACATCATTTCCTGCAGTCAGTTAGCTTCAGATAAAGTAGTTCACACTCTATGAAGCTCAAGATGACAAGACCACACCCCCTCAGCTGGGGACCAATCAAAGCCTGGCGATCCCACACCTGTATTTACATGGGACAAAACTCCACACCTCTTATACATATATATAAGGGCGAAACAGGGCGATCCTAACACCTGTCCACGCCTTTATGTGTCTGCTGCTGCTCAGTCTGTCGCTTCATTTCCTCTTTGAGTCTGTCCACGCCTTTATGTGTCTGCTGCTGCTCAGTCTGTCGCTTCATTTCCTCTTTGAGTCTGTCCACGCCTTTATGTGTCTGCTGCTGCTCAGTCTGTCGCTTCATTTCCTCTTTGAGTCTGTCCACGCCTTTATGTGTCTGCTGCTGCTCAGTCTGTCGCTTCATTTCCTCTTTGAGTCTGTCCACGCCTTTATGTGTCTGCTGCTGCTCAGTCTGTCGCTTCATTTGCTCTTTGAGTCTCACAGATCAGGTGGTGAAACATGGGCAATGAACTCTCTCAAGCAGACTACGACAGGTCTGCTTCTAGATATTATCAGACTGCTTCGAGGCACCCATCCATCTTACCAGATGTGAGTATAGACGAGTCTCTGCTGAGATATTCTGGCCTCGACTCTAACGCTGTGCTGCAGGCCCAATCCAACAAGCTGCTCAGCTACGTGCCGCAATTCATTGAGAAGATCGGATCAATGACTCCAATCCCAAACGCTGTTGGACTTGGAGCATTGGTGATTTCCATGATCATAGAGCTCTGCACTGATGCCGCTCAAACAGGAAGTGATTCGTTCAGCATGATCCGACGAGTGTTTGGTGAAGAGAAAGCCTCAGCTGTCCGGGACACCATGACCGAGTATCTGAGGCGCCATCAAACGTTCATCAACAACAACCAACGATTACGGGAGGAAATCCAGAGACTAGAACAGCAGCTGAGCAAAGATCTCACCGTCCTCAGAAACTCCCTGCTGCATGACGGACAGATGAGCACCCGTGGGTTCAAAATCTGGGTCAACGGCGCCTCCTTCCACCTCCAGATGTTGATCCATGAGGCTCGACTGAATCGTCAGGCAGACTCTGTTAACAGGATCAGGAGCACCACCGATTTGTATCTGCAGGACCTGAATCAATTACTGGAGAAATACAGAACTCTCGAGGACATTTTTAGGGCAAAAGTTGTTCCGCTTGGATTTGGTCCTGTGCCCCCTGTAACATTCTTTTACGTAGTCATTAATGAGTGTGAAAAATTCTGTGGTCATAGTCAGGAGGATTACCTTCGGCACAGTTCTCAGCTGAATGAGGCTTTTATGAGACTCGTTGTCAAAGATATCAGAGCAGCTTTGGAAAATCATTTCATAAATATCAGGAACAACGTCGACTCTCTGATCAATCAACATGGTTCATTCACTCTGCCAAAAACAGCCTGAGATCACTGTCACAGATTAGTTTATCTGTGTTTGCTTCGTTTATTCACCTTAAATCTCACTAATCATACATACAGAACACAGCAATGGACAAAAACTGACCTGAGGGAGATTACTCATGTAAACTTTGTAAACATCTGATTTAACTCTGATCTACATGTATATTCGACTCTCTGTGTGTAATGTGATTGTGACTTTGTTTGTCGTGCTTGTTACCAAATGATGATTTTCTCTTGTAAAAAAAATGATGCAGACGTGTTTAAGACAAATAAAATACACTGCGTTGGTTAGTTCAGGTTTTCCTGCAGGTACTGGCAGGAGGAATGAAAAAACCAGGAGTGGATCATGACAAATGTGTTAGAAGACGTGTTAAAAACACAAACATTGTTATCTGTTACCATAATGTTTCTTTCAGTGTGTAAATGTTTTTTTTTAGTTTTTTTTTATCGTGTTCAGCTCCTTAATGGAGCACGCAGCCTAACTGCTAATTAACGGCTGATAGCTCATGTATAGCCATACTGTATATATATGTGTATATATAGTTAGTTTGTTTTTGGTAATGTGTGTGCACTTCATTGTAGCACTGGATGCTTTATGTTATATGTAGCACCATAGTCCTTGGAAAAACACCGTCTTGTTTCACTGTGTACTGTGTATATGGTCGTAGTGTGCGATACTACATATTTTGGTATTGGTAAATACGAGCCAGTATCGCTGATACCGATATTTAAAAAATAAACAAGGTGGATGTCATTGAATTGTTAAATCTCAATTAATTTTCATATTCTTAAGTGTTTTTTGTGATGTTTCCTTTTTTATTATTAAATAGTTAAAACTCAGGACAGAATTAGGACAAAGTTTAGAATTAAATAGAAAATGCTTTGGTATCAAAGTTTTTTTTCTGAAAAATCTTTTCAGAAAAGTACTGTTGAGAAACTACTCTCCCCGTTTTTGTAGCTCCATGTTTTCTTTTGGATGTTTTTTTTATATGTTTATATAAATTGGTTATTTCCACTATACCTGATGAGCTTTTTACAAATCCCACATTTAGCTGTTGTCTCGCATTCAGCTTGAAAATACAGCCACACGGCTCCTCTTCCTCTCTGACATTGTGCACTGCGTGTGCTGATGAACCTGAGCCGGCTACTTGTTTGTCTGTTTGCTTTGTGCGTCTAAGTCACGTCAAGTGACGGCGCAACATCTAAACACGGTAGGGTGGAGGGTGAGCAAAGTGTGCCTTCTCTGCAGGAGGAGCGGGTCCGGCGACCTGGCTGTTTCCTGGCTGTTTTCCAAACCACAGCATTACAAACAAGAGCGGAACTTTAAAGTAAAGAATCGATCTCACCAGGCTAGTATCGATCCGATACCGATACTGACTTGGTATGGACCTCGACAGCCAGCAGTGAAATGCCGACATGCGGCTATACATGTCATCACTTTTAGTGACCTCCGATTGGCGTAACCGGGTGTCATTACCACCGACGTGAATAACAATCTTACTGTATTTACATTTATCTTTAGCCAGCAGTTTCAGAAAAGATTTGATGTCGCCCGCTCTGGCCCCCGGTGTCGCTAACTTCACGTTTCGGACTATGGAGCTGCCAATGACCAGAGTCGGCCTCTCAGCAGGTGTGTCGCTGAACATCTGGTTGGTTGGTTGGTTGGTTTGTTGGTTGGTTGGTTGGTGCACCGTGGGCTTCAGTTTGAGCCTCGCCTCCAAAGCTACAAATAAACTACATTTAATACAAGTACAGTTATCACTAAAGGAGGACGAGGAGTAACTGAACATGTGGCACACAGGACAGGAGAGCAGAGAGGAGCCATTGCTACAGCTAGGCTAGTTATTGTGACTAACAGAAACTGGTAAAGCTCAGATTGTGCTCACAGAAGTTCAGAAACAGTCTAAGCATAGTGCAGAGATATGTAGATAATCACTGAGGTGAAAAATAGCTTCGTAAACATGCTGCAAAACCAGACAGAATGGATTTTTGTTTCGCAGCAGCACAAACGGGTGCGGCTGCGATAAGTTATTTGCCGTGTGGTGAACAACCAAAAATAGAAACCAAATCCAAGTTCAGAAAAACATTTGTTAGCTTTGTTTTCCAATGCACTCACAGTGGACTTTATCTTTTTAAAGATTCTTTTCATGGCTTGTACCTTTTTTGACAGCATAGACAGACAGGAAATAAGAGTTATACAGAGTTATGAGGACACACAGGTGATGGCACACCAGTGGTGTGGTGCAGATTGTATGTAGGGATAAGTTGGGTATACCATCTTCTAAATCCTCCTTGATGAGCTTTATCAGTGCTCTGCAAGCTGTTTCTGTTTATCTAGGATGGTGAAGGAATGACGTATTTGTGTATTTTAATGAGTGGATGAAGTAAGGAATAAGGAATGCTTTACTTAGATTATGTAACAGTCAAGAAGTGAAATGTGCAAATACTGCTACCTAAATATGCAAGAGTAGTCGTACATATTGCCGTTTATAACATGACGAGTTTTTTCGCTTCGAAGAAAAAATTCTGGGCTCATTTAAGAGTGTACCCACGTCTCCAGACACCACCACACCACTGCATGCAACTCAAAGCAATCAGGGCACGTCGTTCACAGCTTAGACCACGGGGACGCCCCATCATTTCTATCGACAACAATAAAGTGGTTAAAGGATAGGTTTGTAAATTTCTATTGAAAAGGCTGTAAAGATTCCTGCTGTTCATTCTGGCCATTAAGAGATCCTCTCTAACGCCCTACTGTGTGGGACGTTCTGTGCAGAAATACCTCCTGAAGTTTACCTGAAGCTGAAAAAATGGTCAAAAAGTGTCAAATTAAAGCAAAATTATCATAATTCACATCAATGTCAAAAACTATAAACTTACTGAAATTTACAGTTTTACAGATTTTCCTTGAATTTTGATAAGAATTTATACTATGAGTCACATTTAATTACAGATAATTATCGTCATGTTACATACATATGTAATTTAAGAAAGCGGGAAAAAGTCCATCACAAATAATATATTAATGTTTTTGCACAATAACTGTAGTTTGTTATGTTTGGCATTGTATTTAAAAATGACAGTTTGGTTTGGTAATTTATGGATATGTTACAGAGTCATTTCTTAATTTGAAAAAACAGAAAATTACTGTAAAAATGTAAAAATTTTGTTATTTTCCATTTTCTGACTCCATCAGTTTGAAATACAAATGAAATCAATGAATATTGACAATATGATAATTTATGGATTACAACATTTATTTATGCATTTCCACACAACAGCTGGCAGTGCAGGAGGATGCAGCAGCTATGCCAGGTCTATTTTTCAATTTTTGGTGCTATTGTGTGTTATGTCAGTTATGTCAGTTATGTCAGTGTGTTAACTGACATAACTGACATAACTAGCTATCGACAACTGCTAACCTGCATCCAAACAACTGGAGCTCATGTATAGCCATACTGTTTATATATGTATATAGTATATATAGTTTGTTTGTTTTTGGTAATGTGTGTGCACTTTATTGTAGCACTGGATGCTTTATGTTATATGTAGCACCATAGTCCTTGGAAAAACACTGTCTCTTGTTTCACTGTGTACTGTGTATATGGTTGAAATGACAATAAAACCCCCCTTGAACCTTAAACCCTTTTATTAGGGTTGCAGAGGGGTGGAAAGGGGTGGTGGCCTCAGTAGCCCTGCAGTAAGCAGTGTGCTGTGTGCCTGTGATTGAGGAATAGCAGATATTCAAGTGTACCTGCATGAAATCTGTTTTTTTTAGTCAAGATTATGCTAAAATATATTTTCACCAGCTATATTTAAGTTCACTGTTAAAGGGCCAACCTGCATTTTTTTAAATCCCTGATTTATTCCCATAAATTCCCAATAATTCCCATGGAAAGTGTCCAACTAAAAGTCCCTATCTGTCTGTTTTTACAGGAACACAAACCAAGTTCTGCAATATTCCATTCTGCATAACGTGAACTTTTAAGATAATTAGCTCCGCGTACTTTGTAAAAACTATAATTTCACATTATATTCACTTTTTATCATCGCTGTGTTAGTTTATAGCTGTCACGGACTGTGTGTACACTGTGGCTGTTGAGTTGTGTTGTAGTAAGTCAGGCTGCAGTGTATGGGGTGACGTCAGGGGGGGGGGCGTTGTTAGAGGCTGTGAAGCCTGTCAATCATGGCAGTTGCCATGGCGATGTTAGAGGCTGTGAAGCCTGTCAATCATGGCAGTTGCCATGGCGATGAGAGGCGCGAAGGACCCGTGGGGGGCGTGTTCAAGTGAGCGTGTGTAGAAGAGCCGGCAGAGAGCTCAGGTGTCCATGTTATATGCTGGGTACCTGTTTTATTGTTTCGGCTCCGGCCCACGGTATCCTGTGTTCCAGCTTGACAATAAAGTCCAGGAAAAGCAGCCGCTTCGTAGCTTCGTTGTTCCGGGTCAGAAGTGACCGGACTTCGCCAACGGAGCTACCGCGCCGCTCGTTAGCTTGACGAGGTGCTAACTGCTGCTAAGCAACATGTCGCCACAGAAACTCTTGAAGATGAAGCGGGAGGAGGAGGAGGAGGAGGTATCTGAGGAGGAGGAGGAGGAGGTATCTGAGGAGGACATGGACACCGCTCAGAGTGCGGCAGGACACGGACAGGTGAGAGAGATGGCGGTGAGGAGGCTACAGAGGCGCCGGAGAGGGAAATGCTAAAGGCGGGAAAACAGCAGCTGCCAGGAGCACGGACATGCGCAGACAGGTAGAGCCACACGGTGGCGCCCTCCCACCCTCAATGAAAACCCCCAGGTATAAGATAAGATAAGATAATACTTTATTGATCCCACAACGGGGAAATTCACTTATTACAGCAGCGAAAAATAGAAAACCAAGGAGGGAAACACAAGTGTACATATTTACAAAAAGTACTAGAGTATAATGTGCAGGTTTAAGAATGTGCAGATTTGCTAGACAAGTACTGGGGGAGAACATAAGCGTTACAGAAACAAAACAGAAACAGACATGTACAGGAGACTACAACATGAGCAGGTGCAGGTGTTGTAAAGTCTCACAGCAGCAGGGATGAAGGACCTGCTGAACCTCCTTCTTACACCGTGGGTGTAGCAGTCTGCTGCTGATGGAGCTGCTCAGAGCTAGGGATGTGACTTTTGATCAAAAACACTATTCGAAATTCGATTCGAAAATCGACAGAACCCCGCCCGCCCCCACCCACACACCCAAACGCGCGCACACATGACAGACAGGGTGAAAGGGTAACGGTTTAATGAGTCAATAAACAATGATAAACAAATAAACAATAAACTTCCATTCACATCACATAGCCAACAGTCTCAAACAATAATAAAGGCTTCCAATTTTATTATTTATATTTACTATTATTTCCTATTTCCGTCTGTTAGAAGGAACCGCGGGTGAAACTGCCCGTAAGGGTATAGAGCTGGTCCACAGTTCCACGGCCAGGACGAAAACCACACTGCTCCTCCTGGATCCGCAGGTTCGACAATCTTGCGGACCCTCCTCTCCAGGACCCCCGAAAAGACCTTCCCGGGGAGGCTGAGGAGTGTGATCCCCCTATAGTTGGAGCACATCCTCCGGTCCCCCTTTTTGAAGAGGGGAACCACCACCCCGGTCTGCCAGTCCAGAGGCACTGCCCCCGATGTCCACGCGATGTTGCAGAGACGTGTCAACCAAGACAGCCCCACAACATCCAGAGCCTTGAGGAACTCCGGGCGGACCTCATCCACCCCCGGGGCCTTGCCCCGAGGAGTTTTTTGACTACCTCAGCGACCTCACGCCCCAGAGATGGGCGAGACCACCACGGGGTCCCCAGACTCTGCCTCCTCAACGGAAGACGTGCTGGTGGATTGAGGAGGTCTTCGAAGTATTCCCTCCACCGACCCAAGACGTCCCCAGTCGAGGTCAGCAGCACACCGTCCCCACTGAACACAGTGTTGATAGTGCACTGCTTCCCCCGCCTGAGCCGCCGGATGGTGGTCCAGAACCTCCTCGAAGCCGTTCGAAAGTCGCTCTCCATGGCCTCACCGAACTCCTCCCACGCCCGAGTTTTTGCCTCCGCAACCGCCGAGGCCGCATTCCGCTTGGCATGCCGATACCCGTCAGCTGCTTCAGGACTCCCACAGGCCAAAAGGTTCTGTAGGCCTCCTTCTTCAGCTTGACGGCATCCCTCACCGCCGGTGTCCACCAGCGGGTTCGGGGGCCACCGCCACGACAGGCACCGACCACCTTACGGCCACAGCTCCGGTCGGCCGCCTCGACAATGGAGGAACGGAACAAGGTCCACTCGGACTCAATGTCCCCCACCTCCCCGGGACATGAGCGAAGCTCTCCCGGAGGTGGGAGTTGAAACTCTTTCTGACAGGAGATTCAGCCAGACGTTCCCACAAAACCCGCACAGAACGTTTGGGCCTGCCAGGTCTGACTGCCATCCTCCCCCACATCGGAGCCAAATCACACCAGGTGGTGATCAGTTGACAGCTCCGCCCTCTCTTCACCCGAGTGTCCAAAACATGTGGCCGCAAGTCCGACGACACGACCACAAAGTCGATCATCGAATACCGGCCGAGGGCATACTGTGCCAGTGCACCTATGGACACCCTTTGCTTGAACATGGTGTTTGTTATGGACAATCCATGACGTGCACAGAAGTCCAATAACAGAACACCACTCGGGTTCAGTCAGGGGGGCCGTTCCTCCCAATCACGCCCCTCCAGTCTCACTGTCGCCGCCCACGTGAGCATTGAAGTCCCCCAGGAGGCGAGGGATCCCCAGAGGGAGCGCTCTCCGCACCCCCTCCAAAGACTCCAAAAAGGGTGGGTACTCTGAACTGCCATTCGGTGCATAAGCACAGACGACAGTCAGGACCCGTCCCCCCACCCGAAGGCGAAGGGAGGCTACCCTCTCGTCCACCGGGGTGAACCCCAACGTACAGGCGCCGAGCCGGGGGGGGAAACAAGCAGTCCCACCCCCGCTCTGCGCCTCTCGCCGGGGGCAACTCCAGAGTGGTAGAGCATCCAGCCCCTCTAGGAAACTGGTTCCGGAACCCACGCTGTGCGTCGAGGCGAGCCCGACTTATCTAGCCGGTACCTCTCAACCTCGTGCACCAGCTCAGGCTCCTCCCCGCCAGAGAGGTGACATTCCACGTCCCCAGAGCCAGCTTCTGCAACCGGGGGTCGGACCGCCAGGGTCCCCGCCTCCGACTGCCGCCCATCTCTCTTCGCACCTTCTCCCCCCTGAGACCCCTCCCATGGGTGGTGGGCCTATGGGAAGGGGGGCCCATGTCGCCTTTTCGGGCTGTGCCGGCCGGGCCCCATGGGTAAGGACCCGACCACCAGGCGCTCGCCAACGACCCACCCCCAGGCCTGGCTCCAGGGGGGGGCCCCGGTGACCCGCGTCCGGGCAAGGAAACTTGGTTCCATCCGTTGTCATTTTCATCAGGAGATGTTGAGCTGCGCTTTGTCTGGACCCTCACCTAGGACCTGTTTGCCTTGGGTGACCCTACCAGGGCCTAAAGCCCCCGACAACATAGCTCCTAGATCATTGGAACACGCAAACCCCTCCACCGCGGTAAGGTGGCAGCTCCAGGAGGGGTATAATCTGTCCCTGCGTAATGAAAAGTGTGGATATGTTAACATATCCACACTACTAACATGTGACAGGGCGCACCATGTGACCATCATTTTTATCACTTGGTCGAAGGCAAAGCGGAGAGTATCATCGCACCACTAGCTTACTGTATCAAACTCTGGCCAATCAGTACCACGAAGCAGCCTTCACACTATGCTTTTTCCCTTTAAACCGAATTTCCACTGGTACTACAGGGTATCTGTGAATATCCCCATGTGTAGCATACCCTCCGGGGTGCTAAAAACACACTTGGTTTCCTTATTTTTTCTTTTTTCCACGTAAACGTTTACCGTTTTTTACCGCTGGCTTGTTCGTCTCGTAGCAACACAACACCGGAAATAGAAAAAGGTGCCCTTCAAATAAAATGTCACTATATAAAAACAGAACGAAAATTATGTTCAAAACAGGCAAATATATATATAAAATAGAATTACATGTTCAACCCAAATCATTACATTTTACAATGGGTTTGCTACACCATGCACGCACCTAATATCCACCCATCCTGCCTCTATCAAAGCCCCAGGTCGAATCAGATTCTGGTGAACTATAGACTGCATGCAGCCGAGTCCACCATCGCCTGATGTGTCCCACCAAACATCGGACGTCGGAGAGACGTGCAGATCATGTCAGTATTGGGTCGGTCCATCGGAGACCACACCTAAACGTCGGTACGACGTGCAAAATAGGTCAGATATTTGACGTCTTTTGGACCTTTTTTAGACGTCGTAGCGACGTTCGAATTTGGCGTACTCTGAAGACCACATCTAGACGTTAATTTGACGTACAAAATAGATCCAAGATTTAGACGTCATTATTGGACCTGTTTTAGACGTTAATATGACGTCCACATTTGAACCTCATCTGGACGTCATTTGAAGACCACATCTAGACGTTAATTTGACGTACAAAATAGATCCAAGATTTAGACGTCATTATTGGACCTGTTTTAGACGTAAATTTGACGTCCACGTTTGTACCTCATCTGGACGTCTGTTAAGGACTACATTTAGACGTCATCAGAACATGCAAAATAGATCCAAGATTTAGACGTCATTATTGGACCTGTTTTAGACGTAAATATGACGTCCACGTTTGTACCTCATCTGGACGTCTGTTAAGGACTACATCTAGACGTTAATTTGACGTACAAAATAGATCCAAGATTTAGAATCATTATGGACCTGTTTGACGTAAATATGACGTCCACATTTGAACCTCATCTGGACGTCTGTTAAGGACTACATTTAGACGTCATCAGAACATGCAAAATAGATCCAAGATTTAAACGTCATTATTGGACCTGTTTTGACGTTAATATGCGTCCACATTGTACCTCACCTGGACGTCTGTTTAGGACTACATTTAGACGTCATCAGAACATGCAAAATAGATCCAAGTTTAGACGTCATTATTGGACCTGTTTTAGACGTAAATATGACGTCCACGTTTGTACCTCATCTGGACGTCTGTTAAGGACTACATCTAGACGTTAATTTGACGTACAAAATAGATCCAAGATTTAGAAGTCATTATTGGACCTGTTTTAGACGTAAATATGACGTCCACATTTGAACCTCATCTGGACGTCTGTTAAGGACTACATCTAGACGTTAATTTGACGTACAAAATAGATCCAAGATTTAGACGTCATTATTGACCTGTTTTAGACGTTAATATGACGTCCACATTTGAACCTCATCTGGACGTCTGTTAATAGAATGTAATTTTGACACCTGAAACGCACATGTATCTAATCAACATGCGTACGGGCTAGTATTAAGTAAAATATGTTTAATATCACCATATTTGATTTTGTAAAAGTTTGTATTTGATTTTGTATGATTTCAAAAAAGGAGATGAAAGACACCTGATATAAATAAACATGGACACAAAAGGTGATGCCTTGGGAGGTATTATATTTTATAATAGTTAATTAGGAAAAAAATGTAATTTTTACTGGTTTTCTCCAGAAAATATACATTGCCTGCTGTAATAAAATCGGTGTACTACTTTTAACAGTAAATACTAATAATAATAATTTATTTGGTTTAATAAAAGTCACGTCATTCACATTCAGGTGTTCTGCCTGTAAGTAGGCCTGACAGAGTTGAGAAGTGCATACTGTTGTGCCCCCTGCACCTGGTCTGCTTGCAGTTAGTCATGTGATCATGATGTCATATGATGACAATTCCAAAATGGTGGAACGGTTGCTAAGCAACACACAAACATTCTCGTGTGGATGTTTAAGGAACTGCAGTCTCACACACACACACACACACACACACACACACACACACACACACACTGCACACAGACACACACACTGGACACACACACACACACACGTATATATATGTATATGTAAATCCACCACATCGTTACATCAAAGCTCTGTACAACGTCATTTATTATTTCATGCTCGCCAATGTACGCTAAATGTTTCTGTTCTTCTACTACATGGAAACAAACAAAGTGTGGAGGAGAACCAGGAGAGTCCAGACAGGACCTGAAAACACAAACACACACACACACATTCATTGTCTTCATTTGTTCATTCAGAAATGATTCAGTATTTATTGGTTGTATGTGTGTTTACATGTCGTACATCCTATTGTATTTGAATATTTTATTGTGCTGGCACTAAAACTGGAGAGATACTAAAGCAGCAAATGAAAACATGAATAGTTATACTGCTGAAGCAGAGATATTAAGTACATGTGTACTTAATACTAACTGATAATACTATACTTGAGTAATTCTATTTTATGTCACTTTTTTACTTCACTATAAATATTTTAAAGCTTGAATTAATACAAAATATAATGATAAGAAAGTTCTGCAATATTCCATTCTGCATAACGTGAACTTTTAAGATAATTAGCTTCACGTACTTTGTAAAAACTATAATTTCCCAAACGATCCCAAACGCTGATCCCAAACACTGTTAGACTTGGAGCATTGGTGATTTCCATGATCATAGAGCTCTGCACTAATGGCGCTCAAACAGGAAGTGATTCGTTCAGCATGATCCGACGAGTGTTTGGTGAAGAGAACGCCTCAGCTGTCCGGGACACCATGACCGATTATCTGAGGCGCCATCAAACGTTCATCAACAACAACCAACGATTATGGGAGGAAATCCAGAGACTAGAACAGCAGCTGAGCAAAGATCTCACCGTCCTCAGAAACTCCCTGCTGCATGATGGACAGATGAGCACCCGTGGGTTCAAAATCTGGGTGAACAGCGCCTCCTTCCACCTCCAGATGTTGGTCCATGAGGCTCGACTGAATCGTCAGGCAGACTCTGTTAACAGGATCAGGAGCACCACCGATTTGTATCTGCAGGACCTGAATCAATTACTGGAGAAATACAGAGCTCACCAGTGCAGTTTTAGGCCAAAAGTGCTTCAGAGACCTTGAAATTTGCATATGTCTACGTCAATCTTATACATAGTCACTGATAAGAGTGAAAGACGGCATGGTGAGTTTTCACGGGATCTCCTTCTAGGCCCTGAGGTAAATGAGGCTTTTATGAGACTCTTTGTCAAAGATATCAGAGTAGCTTTGGAAAATCATTTCATAAATATCAGGAACAACCTCGACTCTCTGATCAATCAACATGATTCATTCACTCTGCCAAAAACAGCCTGAGATCACTGTCACAGATTAGTTTATCTGTGTTTGCTTCATTTATTCACCTTAATTCACTAATCATACATACAGAACACAGCAATGGACAAAAACTGACCTGAGGGAGATTACTCATGTAAACTTTGTAAACATCTGATTTAACTCTGATCTACATGTATATTCGACTCTTTGTGTGTAATGTGATTGTGACTTTGTTTGTCGTGCTTGTTACCAAATGATGATTTTGTCTTGTAAAAAAAAATGATGCAGTTCAGGTTTTTTCATAACTAGCTATCGACAACTGCTAACCTGCATCCAAACAACTGGAGCTCATGTATAGCCCTACTGTTTATATATGTATATATATATATATTTGTTTTTGGTAATGTGTGTGCACTTCATTGTAGTACTGGATGCTTTGTTATATGTAGCACCATAGTCCTTGGAAAAACACTGTCTCGTTTCACTGTGTACTGTGTATATGGTTGAAATGACAATAAAACCCCCCTTGAACCTTAAACCCTTTTATTAGGGTTGCAGAGGGGTGGAAAGGGGTGGTGGTCTCAGTAGCCCTGCAGTAAGCAGACTGCGCAGACCTAAACACTGCGCACAGCAATCTTAATAGTCTGTAACTGTCAGTAAAGTTGCTGGCAAAACCAAGTCCAACCGTAGCAGCCCACCAAAAGTAATGTCACTGAACTATGCAGGCACCTTGAGTGTGAACTGAACAGCTAACCATTCTAAATACAGACGGTACCATATCTGGTGAGTGCATAAATGTGCACTATACTAAATGTGTAGAAAATAAAATACTACTTCAAATCCTTTTCAACTCTCAGCAGCATCTGCAGACTGCAGGGGAGATCAGTGATTAAGTGGTCATTTAACTCACATTTCCCCGTGAATGGAGAGGGAAAGGGAGAAAACGTGACCATCAATTCCCAGAGAGATGAAGCGGGAAGGTGCCGGGTTACTCCATGTCCCCGGCCAACTGGGATAGTTCAGTTCTAATGAAGTTCATAGCTGCCTTGGAATTGTCAAAGCCGTGGGATCCCTCTTTTGTGTTGACGCAGAGTGTGGCTGGATACTGAAGGGCAAACTTCACTCCACGCTGATGCAGGACTTTCTTGCACTCTCTGAATGCATCTTGCTTGGCTACAGTGCCCCTGGAGAAGTCTGGAAAAATCATGACTCGCTTCCCGTTCCAACGAAGCTCTCCTTTCCTCTGGGACGCGTGCAGAACGGTATCTCTGTCCCCTAACCGCATAAACCTGGCAATCAGTGTTCAGCCGTTGTGCCTGTATTCCGAAACTTGGGGGCCTAGGCTGTGGGCTCACTCAATAAACCATCCCTACTTGGGTGTGGGTATCTCCAGCATTTCGGGCAAAACCTTCTCCAAAAACATAATCGGGTTACTTGACCCACAGCCTTCAGGAAAGCCAACAAAGCACAGATTATTTTGTCTGCTCCGATCCTCCATGTCATCAAGCCTCTCAGCGAGATCCGCCACTTCGGTTTTGGTGGCTAGGGGGTTAGCCTTTAGCCGGTGGTCGGACTTCTCCAGAAAGCAGAGTCCCCCCTCCACCTCACTGACCACTAGAGTTGTTAGCTTCTCATTCATCGATGAAGTGGCTTTGCGTATTTCCCCCAAGCTCTGCAGCTCTCCGGATATTTGTTTCAGGGCGGAGAAAATATCTTCCGCAATATCTTCCGCGACGTTACCTGGTGGCTGGCCACCGTCTTCTTCCTGGCACACTGGTGAATTCGCATCGCTGTTGACACGGGCAGCTGGCATGCCAGTGGTGTTTTTAGGATTCTGTCGCCCGGAGCTTTTAGGCTTGCTCGACATTGTTTCCCAAGCTCTTTTCTAAAGTCTGGATGTGGTCTAGTAAGGAAATGTCTACTGTTTATGTATTGACGGCTAAATGTTAAGCTACCACGGTGGAGCTACTCAGGTACTACTCAGGCTACTCAGGTAAGCAGACATCTTCTTCACCATGTCACGTGACTCCTCCCATACCAGGCCTTCTGGTTTTCTGGGCCTCCTGAAGGTTGACCTTGGCCTCCTCCTGATATCTCTCCAGCTGGTCCCCCATCTCCAGCACAAACTGCACCACCCCTCTGTTGCCATGGTGGAAGGGCCTTCCCAGTTCTTTCAGAGCACGTCCAAGGGTCCCTGTACCTCCCAGCATACAACAGTTCGAATGGTGAGAAACCGGTTGAGGCCTGGGGAACTTCCCAGTAGGAAAAAAGCAGAAAGGGCAACCAGCGGTCCCAGTCTTTGCCCGTATCCTCCACAAATTTCTGCAGCATTTTTTCAGTGTCTGGTTGAATCTTTCGACCAGACCATTCGTCTGTGGATGGTATGGTGTGGTTTTAATGGCTGTGATGCCCAGTTGCTTCTGAAAAAGCTGCATCAACCGTGACGTGAAGTTGGTTCCTTGGTCTGTTAGGATCTCGTCTGGTATCCCCACCCTGGAGAATAGTTATACTAACACCCGCAGTACTGTGGGAGCAGTGATAGTCTGCGGGGGAACGGCCTCAGGGAAACTTGTGGCATAGTCGCACACCACCAGGACAAACTGGTGACCCCCACTACTTTTCATCAAAGGCCCTACAATGTCCATAGCAATCCTGCGGAATGGAGTGGAGATGACCGGAAGTGGGTGTAACGCTCTGTCAGACTTGCAGCCAGGGCATGTTTTCTGACATGTGGGGCATGTGGTGCAATATCTCTAGATGTCTGTGTACATGTATGTGGCCAATAAAACCGTGAACTGATGTGCATGTATGTTTTGTTACAGCCATGGTGTCCAGCCCATGGAAGTGTGTGTGCCAAGTGCATAATCAGTCGTCTGCAGCTAGCAGGGATAACCAAGCGCCTGTGTTCATTATCCGTAGAGTACAACACATCATTATCCACAATGAACCTTTCCCTCCCCACACAATCTCCATTTGCCTTTTTCCACACCTTAGCAAAAATGGCTTCAGGGTTGTATCTTCCCTGTGTAGCTCAGCAATATTTTGAAGCACTTCCCACATTTCTTTAACCACACTTTTCATCTCAGGATCAGTGACGAGATTTCTTTGGCCCCTTAGTGCCACCTTCGCACAGACTACTGTCTGAGTCTGGGAGTGGTTGGACTCGGGTGATCACAGGACATTTACATTTACATTGCCTGACTGTTTTTGCCGGCACTTCTCTCTCATGCAGCAAGTTCATCAACACAGGTAAGTCCCATCCAAGAATTATATCCACAGGCAAGCTCTCAACCTCCCTAACAGTCAACAGGTAAGGCTGTTCATCAATGGTAACTGTCACTTCAGCTTTGGGATAAGGATGCTTGTCCCCATGCACGCACACAATGTCTGTCTGACGGCTGTAGTCCACACAGCCCACTGGCACCAAGCTCTGTGGACATGTCTCATTAATGCATGTTACTAACCAAACTTCCCCGGAGTTTCTGTACTCTGTCGTCCAGCAGGTTCTGGTGGATCATGGCTGCTGCTGTGATCCTGCATGACGTCCACTACGCATATTATTACTGTCATTATTACTACCATATCTGCTACTGTGGTCATTTTATCATTCATTGTGATTCATTGTCATTTTGTCAGTCATTGTAACTGTACAATATGTTTGTGTTGATTTGTCCTGTACACGTGACATCCATTGCACGTCTGTCCGTCCTGGGAGAGGGATCCCTCCTCTGTGGCTCTTCCTGAGGTTTCTTCCACCTTTTTTCCCTGTTAAAAGGGTTTTTGTGGGCAAGTTTTTCCTCACTCGAACTGATGGTCTAAGGACAGAGGGTGTCACTCCCTGTACAGATTGTAAAGCCCTCTGAGGCAAATGTACTTTGTGACTTTGGGCTATACAAATAAAATTGATTTGATTTTGATTTGATTAATCAGGGATGTAAAACTCCCAGTGTCCAAGAGAGCGGTAACCTGCTGCCATTTATACTGACAGTTTTATGCTGTTGGATCCGACCGTTTTTTTCCCCCATGGGCCCCACCTCTGGATATGGGGCATAGCAGGCACTAGTGACCTTTGCCTTTATGGGACACTTTGTGGCCTGGCTGCTGGCAATAAAAACACAAAATCCTTACCAGAGGCTTGTTGGTTTGGGGCAGTGCTGGAACCTCCTGCCTATATTCTCTCCTCCTGGGCCAGGGCTGTGGTGGCTGGAATGTTTGTTGGGGTGCTGCACTGGTGGAGCATGAAGCTGGGCCCCCTCTCCAAGTGTTGAGATACTGCAACACTAGATTTGCAGCTGTGAGGCAAGATGATGGTCTCACCGATCTGCTCTTTGGTGTGCTGCTCTGGCCGTATCCAGCGCCGGTAGAGGCCCTTCAGGCGGTGATAGGTCAGGTTCTCGCCAGGTGGTATCGTCATGGACCTGAACTGCTGCCGGTAGGTTTCTGGGGAGATGTTGAACTTGGCCAGAAGCGCCGTCTTCAGGTCTGGATACCAGTGGGCCCACTCTTCGTCCATCGCTGTGTAGGCCTCCAATGCCTTCCTCGCCAGCAATGGAACTAGGCAGCAGGCCAACTCATTCTCTCCCGTGTTTTTGCAATACGCTCAAAGCGTAGTAAGTACTTCTCAATGTTCTTCCGCATTTGATATTGGGGAATTCTGGGCTCACTATAGGGCCTCCAGTTTGGTCTTGGCTGGTCGGACCTACTGCTTGCCTCTGGAAACTGGATGGATGGTGCTGGTGACGCCTCTGGTGGTATGTCCCTCTGAATACACCGGGGTGCTGGTGTGGGCTGTTGCTGTGCTGGGTGTGGTAGTGGCAACCGGCAGATTCAACACAGGTAGTGGCTGGGCAGCCCTTGGACGTAGCGGAACAGCAGGTTGAGGCAACTGGTGAGCCGATAGAGAGGCTCAGCCCTCTGATCTCTGCCAGCAGGCCCTCCTCCCTTCTTTGCTGTGCTGCCAAAAAGTCCCGCATCGTGATGACCAACTCCCTTTCCCGATTCACCTGTGGATGCCGGAGCTGCAGGAGCAGCTGGGCCCCACCAGGGGGTGGGAAGGAGGAGTTTTTTCCGAGTTGCCATCTCACTTCTGTGCACACTTGGCCACGCTATTTTCCGGCAGGGGGGGAATATAAATTAGTTACTCTCAATGGGATCACCCTGGCCTCCAGCTCCACCATAAAGAATCTTGGAGATCTTAAAACTGTTTTCAAGGACTGTCCTGTCTCAAACAGCTGCAGAAAAACTAGTCCATGCATTTGCTCCTTTAGAGGCACTTCTAGACTGGATTACTGTAACTCTTTATCAGACTGTCTTTAGGACTCTGCAGTTGATCCAGAATGCTGCAACCATATATTGACAGGAACCAGGATACGAGATCATATTTCTACCATTTTGGCTTGTTTGTTTAGTCATATCTCCATTAAAGTTTATAGCAAACTGCTCTGGAAAGTGTCATGAGATAACTTTTGTTATGATTTGGTGCTATATAAATAAAATTGAATTGAATGAAAATTGTCAACCCTTCTGATTGAACAACAGGTAGCACAGCATCAATCATGACATCATCCCAGAGTGAATATTTAAAAAGATTTTATTGTAAAAAACAAAACAAAATGTAGCTTCAGCTTTCAGTTTACATTGATAATTTCAAAATCATTAGATAATTATTATTATTATCAATATCATCACACAGCCTAACCAATAAGAGCAACAGTAACTCCACCCAATCACAACCGTGACTGTCAGGGTGTGGCCTCACAGCGTCTCTGTTGTCTGTAGAGATCGAAGGTAGAGTGGGCATGGTAATGTAATGGGCGGGGCTGGACATATTCTGGCTCCTCCTCTGGTGGGAGGGGCTTCTGTCTGAGGAGGTCAGGGGTCATGAAGATGAGAGGGGAAGGGCCATCTACTGTCTTGTTGCCATGGCATTGGATAGGTGGAGCAAGCAGCAGCCTATCCTGCAACACCTGGCTTATCAGCTCATCCTCCTGCACATCAACGCTGACCAATGAGGTGAAGAGAAGCTGAGAGCGAGAGACATTTACCACTACAGACAGGCAGAGAGACAGAGAGAGAGAGCTCAAGAAAAATCCACATTAAAAAAACATTATGTAACTATTTGACCCTAAATTAACAGGAGTAGAATCAGTTTGATGGGGCACTTGAACACTTGAATAGAATGCAAGAGATCTCCTGTAAGAAGTGAACCGGGCTAAGAAGCCTCTTTGGACATCATAGCAGAGCTGAAGCTTTGGAAGTCTCTAATGTGCTTGCTCTATGGGTGCCACAATGCAGAAGCAAATGTAGAAGATGGAGGTAATTTCATGTCTGGAAACCTTTTGGTTTCATGTACCACTGACCGCTTCCACAGGAATTAATCCTTTAAGGCAGTGATTCTCAAACTGTGGTACTCCCTCCAGTGGTACACAGAGCAATCAACCATTTTTATTAAAATTAAATAAATTAATTTCAAACCATATAACTATGGAAATACTACTAAAATTCAAATTCATATAATTATAATATTGCTGAAATTTATTTAAAATCTGTTCTGTCTTTCCTGTGATATATGTTGTTTCAATGTAAGCCTACTACACAGGTCAGAGTGAATGAGAGCAAGTGAGTGCCGGCATTAATAAACCTGGTAAATCAGACAAATAAGAAGTTATTTCCTTCCAGCAGTTACGTTCAGACAATAAATAAAGCAAAATAAAGACAATAGATAAATGAGGCAATAATTAGTCTGGCTGACTGCTCGACATGTTTAAATCCATCCATCGATGTCCTGCAGTAATCAGATATATTTATCAGAAGTCCAATTTTTAATTCAACGGTGAATCAGAATACTATAAAACCTATAATTGGTAGTGGTATAACTGTGAGATCAATCAGTTATCTGTCCTCATTTAAACTGTTCATTCATTCATGATGATTCATGATGGTGAGGATACATGAGATTAGGTAAATAAGCACCCTGTGTGTGCACTTCACCTACCTTCAGTAGCCCTGGTGTTAATCAGGTTTTTTGTCCTCTCTGACCTCTGTAAAGTCTCCTGAACAGCCTTCTGGGAGTTAAACTCTGCCTCCTGCAGGACAACAAATGGGTTACCATGGTAAACAGCTATTAGTCAGCTCAGTCATGATTTATTGAATCCTGCTGAAAAACAGTATGAACCTGCAGTGACTGAAGCTCCGCCTTCAGAGCCAAAGTGGTGTTTAGCTCCACCCTCTCCATACAGTCTGGATCTTGATTGGATGCTGCAGCAGGAACCTGCTGTTTGGGCGCTCCACCAATCAGAGGAGATAATGAAATAAACAATTTTATTGATTATTCCACTACTCTACTGATCACTGAGACAATTAATAAACAGTGTCAACAATATCAGTGAAATATGCACAAGCCTTTACAGCAAATAACTGCCAGAGATATTTGAATCTTGTGAGTTTCTGAATACCCAGATGTTATTCTATTCTATTCTATTCTATTCTATTCTATTGGATCACTGCTGAATTGTTAGTGGAGCAGGTTCTCTGGTAAAAAACCCAAAGAGAAGCCCAGACACAATCAAACATAAAGCTCTGAGTGTTATTTGTATGTTGATTAAACCTTTCTCGCAATCCTCTATTTCACATATTTTACAGTGCAGATGTTTTGATTGTTGTCCACAACTCTCATATGCAAGATTATTTCTTTCCAGCCATGATGAGCCCTGAACTCCAGCAGAGCTGTCAGAACATTTTTATTTCACTGAAGGTCCGAAAAGTTTATTTTTAAAATCTCCTCTCAAGTTTATTATTTTAGGCATTTTTAAATTTAGCATCTCACAGTATCAGTACAGTTTGGGCATTATTGGTTTTTTTATAAATATGAAATATGTGCCAATTTATTCAGGCACTGTCCAACTCTAGTTACCATGGTGACGTCCTCTGCTCCTTCTCTGAGCTCTGACTGGCTGCTGAAGCTGGCTGTCTCTGCTCAGAGTCATGTGAGGCTCCGGTGTTACTGTAACAACAACTGGCTCTTCAAAACACACCTGAAGGAGACCAGACAGAGAACAATGTCACACAGACAGTTTCATCACAGTTTTTCTTTTTATTGTGTTTTATCAGTCAACGTCCGGTCTCAACTTCTCATATGCAAAATACCAGCAGTGCAGCTGTTGTCTCTTTCTCCAAACAAGAATTAAGGTTGGTTGTTCATCTGTTATACCTTTTTATATTAATTAAGGTTTAACAGTAGCTCAGCAGGCTGTTCCTAAATCTGACAGCTGACAGTAAACATCCCCTAAACAACAAACGAACATCATGTTGTTTAATGTTACACAGTTAGCTCCTCAAACACTAAATCAGATCAGTTCTTTATTTGGTCCTATATTCAGAACCTCACTTGTAAACTACAATAAGTCCAGTCTTCTATCTATGACAGGAATGTTCCATTAGTGCGACCAATCACAACATGAATGATGATTCTTTATTGATCACTGAAGTTCACACCAAGACCAACTGTGGTTCAACCGAAACCCCGAAGCAGTTACCCCCTTGGTGTGCTTCGTTTGGGTTAGCATGAACACCAAACTTGAACTGTGGTGCAGACCAATCAGCCACTCTCTGGCCTGCCTCATAGGGCTGCTCTCAGGCCGCTGTCAATCTCAGGAGTGGTTCATTTCTAGTATGAACACATACCTCTCATACCAAATGACCACAGGAAGTGCACCACTGTATGTGTCATATCATTGGTTAAAAAACATTTTGCCTGGTGGTGTTAAGCTCAGTTGGTAGAGCAGCCGCTCCATGTACGAAGGCTCAGTCCTTGCTGCAGAAGCCCAGGGTTTGAATCTGACCTGTGGCTCTTTCCCGCATGTCATTCCCCATCTCTCTCTCTCCACATTCCTGTCACTCTTCAACTGTCACTATCAAATAAAGCTTGAAAAGGCCAAAAAAATAATCTTTAAAAAAACAAAAAAACATTTTGCCTTCATGTTTCGGTGACTCATGTTTTCTTTTAATACTCTCACAGTAGCTCACAGGATGTTGGGAAAAGGCCTGTTATTGATCACCTTTCTTCCTGTCTGTCCTCGGGGGCGGGACTTCAACTCTGATTGGTCACTCTGATGACTCTTCTTCAGTGGGCGAGGCTTTATTTTTGTGTGGCAGGTCTTGGGGGCGGGGCTAAGTGTGACGGACAGGTCGAGTTCAGGACAGCAAGTCAGAGAGGAGGAAGGGACAGAGAGGGGGAAGGGGGCAGGGGGAGGAGAGGAGGGAGGAGAGAGGAGGGAGGAGGAACTCATCCTGGCAGGAAACGACAGAGTGAGACATGCTGGTGACTTTCAGGGAATACGCCTTTAAAAAGAACGTCCTGATAATTACCATCAGATTCTTTTACAAAGACTTGAACATCTATTTGGCATTAAAGGAACCGCACTAAGTTGGTTAAGTAAGTCTTATTTCTTAGATCAATCTCAGTTTCTTCGTGTTAATGATGACGTCATAAATGCACACCAAAGTCAGTCAAGGAGTTCCACAAGGTTTTGTGCTTAGACCAATTCTATTTGGCTTATATATGCTTGCTTTAGCAACATTATTAGGAATTACTTCATTGTTATGCTGATGACACCCAATTATCCACCAATGCATAATGAAACTGTGGAAATTGTCACAACATACTATTTGAAAACGGAGGTTACTGTAAAACTAAGGTAACAGAGGATTCACCTTCCTCGAAAACTAAACTCATTCTCTGTCAGTCTGACCATCCTGTCGCTTTTATCAATTTGTTTTATCTGTTGGTTTCAAAGCCTTACGGTTAGAAACAGAGACAGCCTAAACAGCATTGTTAGAATCTGTTCAAACATCACTGGAGTATTTTGGCTTCTTCTGAACATACTTGCGAGTTAATTTTCTCTGTTGCGATCAGGGCGGTGTTACGCCTTACCTGCTTGTAAAACCAACCGACACTCTAAATCGTTCATTCCCTCTGCAGTCCGACTGCTAAATGCTCTGTAGTCTTGTTCTTAATCCATTGTTGGTGTACGTTTTTATCTGGTCTCATCCGTTTTTTTAAATTATTTTTATCTTGTACTTTTGTAGTTTATTTATCTATTATGTATTGACTCTTCTGCATTTAGCTCCCTTGTATCATGTATCTATATGTTTGTATGTGAATGTGTCTCTGTGTGTGTAAAGCTGCTCCAAACTAATTGCTCAAGTGGGATTAATAAAGTTGTTCTGAATTTGTTTTGAATTTCAATTATATTTATTAATCAAGCCTGATGAAACCGATCAGCTGAACTTAAAACATGCCTTAAGGACATAAGACTAGATTTCTGATGTTAAATTCAGGCAAAACTGACCTTGGTTCACCTCAGGAACTCTCTTTCTAGCGACTTAGTTACTTTAGATGGTCACCCTGGCCTCCAGCTCCACCATAAAGAATCTTGGAGTTGTTTTTTATCAGGATTTGTCCTTTAACGTCCACATAAAACAAATTTCAAGGACTGCCTTTTGTCACCTACGTAATATCGCAACAATCAGGCGCAAACTGTCTCAAACAGATGCGGAAAAACTAGTCCACACATTTGTTACTTCTATTCAGTTCAATTCAATTTTATTTATACAGTGCTAAACAAAAAAAGTTATATCATGCAGTATGGACACTTTCCATATAAAGCAGGTCTAGACTGCACTCTTTATCATATTATCTACATTCTTTGGACTATTGTAACTCTTTGTTATCAGGCTGCTCTAATAAGTCTCTTAGGACTTTGCAGTTAATTCAGAATGCTGCTGCACGTGTTCTGACAGGAACCAAGATCAGAGATCACATCTCTCCCATTTTGGCTTCCTTGCATTGGCTCCATATTAAATCTAGAATAGAATTTAAAATTCTTCTCCTTACATACAAATCTCTTCATGGTCAGGCACCATCTTATCTAAAAGAGCTCATAGTACCTTACTACCCCTCTAGAACACTGCGCTCTCAGGATGCTGGGTTCCTTGTGGTTCCTTTGGTTTCCAAAAGTAGATTGGGAGCCAGAGCTTTCAGCTATCAGGCTCCTCTTCTGTGGAACAAACTACCATTCTGGGTTCTGGAGGCAGACACGGTCAACACTTTTAAGTAGACTTAAGACTTTCCTTTTTGATAGAGCTTATAGCTAGGGCTGGCTCAGGTCATCCCTTAGTTATGCTGCTGTAGAACTGCTCTTCCCTCCCTCTCTCATGAACACATGACTATATATAACTGATAACTGAACTTCTTCTTCTCTGGTCTCAGGTTCTCATGGACCTACACATACTAGAACTTATTACAAGTTGAAAACAGATAAGTTAGCTGACCAACTATCCCGCCAGCATGTTATTACAACTCTTATATATTATATATTACAACTCTACGTCTCACAGTCCGTCACTTTCTAACACTGACCGTTTACCGGCCAGTTACCATGGTAACGTTCATGAATCACTGTAGCTAACGCTATCATTGTATTTTGTGGTGGTTAACGGAGTTTCCGGTGACTGGCTAACCCTGACACAACCCCGTGTAACGTTAAGGGAACGTTAGCTCCGTCCCTGCAGTCTGACAGCTGCTCTCCGGTCTGTTGTCAGAGTAACTGGAGTACAGTTAGCCGCTAACGTTAGCGCGTCATTAACGTGTGTGTGTTACCTGATTCTGTCCGGTCAGAAACGATCCTCAGCAGCGTCAGGTCCTCCCTACAAAACACACTCACACTGTCTCTATCTGAAGATAAGCTGCACGATTATATTATATCATATTTATTATATCATCCATCTTCATTTGAATCTCCCTCCACACCAATCATTTCCTCCTTCTTCATGCAGTTCTTCTTTCGAGCTTTATTTATACGAATAGCTGCATCAGCGCCCGCAACTGGTCTGGAGTGCGAACCACAATGTACTGTATTTACATAAAAACAAGCTCTTCTCAGTCATATTAGCTATTCTGATATATATTATTTACACGTACATATATATATATATATATATATATATGATGATGTATTTCCACATTTAGAAATAATTATTTCGCAAAAGTGTCAGTGTCAGTGTCTTATGTCATGTGTAATACTTGGGATTGAACTGTTAACAAAAATATATTTCTGAAAAGGACAGCATTCATTTTACACAGACTTTATTTCACAATTAATTATACAATTAAATGAATACACAAATAAATGAATACAAAAAAATCTCAAACCTCTGACTGAGATGACTCTTGCCAGCCACTGACTTAAGTGTAGTTCTTCACTATGCTAATGTTTAGCCCTCTGGCTGGGACATGTGATGGAGAAATGGCGGTGAGGTCTAACTGCAGACACTGCTGAGGAGTGCAGTGCACCATGTGAGAATGCAAAAGTAAAATGACATGAGAATATAAATACTAGTTCTAGTTAAGCCACACTAAAGAGGATGGATACTGAGGATGGGCTCACACTGGGCAGGTGGAATTACAGGCGTGGTCTGACAACAAGCTTACTCTATTTCTCTAAGAAACAGGAAGGAGGGAGGGGGAAAAATCCTAAACTGCAGCGATGGCTTCATGAAGAAGTTCAGGTAACAAGTGTTGGTAGGCTACTTTGGTTTTTTGCTTCTCGTCTACGGTCTTCCCTCCCACTGGAACAGAAGAGTGAGGAGGGCTGGACGATGAGGTGGATGGAGGCATTATGTTCGCTAGCCCCTGGACTCCAGAGATCTGCAGGGAGACAGAGGATTGTGCTGCATGATGGATATATGACCACAATAATGATCACTACACATGAGCTTAGTACTACACTGGCTTCTGTAAGACTTCCCTGAGGATGCAATGAGAAGAATATTCATCCATCTATTGAAGAAATCACTGTCTCATGCCAGCGTGAGACAGCTCTTAGAGGGTTAACACACATTCCCATTTCCACCTAATATTAATGTAATCTGTGATCAGTGACGCTGGCAGAGACAGTGAGTAGAGAAAACCCCTCACAGGTCCAGAGAGAGAGAAAAAACATTTTGCTGTCTTTGATTGAGTCACTTTTTTTCCCGCATCATTTCCTGTTAGTATGAAATTGAAGTTTGTTGATTTTCTATAAACCAAATAATGAATGTATACTGTGATGGTGAGTATGCAGTACATGATGTATAGAGTGAATATGTAGTCTGGATTGGGGTACAGTGTTTGCCTGTACTTAATTAACAGTGGTGACTGGGTGCAGCCTCACGAGTAACTGGTGTGCTGCTGTCGTCTCCGGGCGCTCCTCATCTTCTCAAAGCGAGCCTCCATTTCCTCCAGGACCTTTGGGGTGTAGCGGACTACCAGTTTGACTGAACCCTGGGCAGCTTTCAGCAGCTCCACAGCCTTCTCGTGGTGCTCCCCTTCAACACTCTGCATGGGCATCAACACACAATATCTATAAATGTTTTGTCATGAGAAGACAATAAGTATTGTCATTGTTTACAGCATGACTTTGAATACTTTGAAACCTCTAAGGTACAATTAGAAAGTAACGTCGTATTTCTCTCTCTCTATAAATAATATACAATACAATTTCTTACGCACGTTTTGCGCTCATGAAGGTTCAGTGTCATCTGCAGTCTGGGGAGGGGGGAGACTGCTCTCCAGTGTTTTGAATTTGATCTGTGGTGTCCAATCTTACATATTGCACCTTTAAAACTGGTTTTAAAATAAACTTGTTTGGGTGTGTGCTGCTCCTCTCAAGCTGGTCTTTTGTAGTTCACAATGGGACTGAGCTTCTTACCACTCCGTTGACGGACAGCAGCTGGTCTCCTCTCTTCAGCCCTCCTTGGCGGTCGGCCACTCCCCCGGGGATCACTCTGGAGATGTAGATGGGGGAATTCTGCTCTTTGCCCCCCATGATGTTAAAGCCCAGACCCTCTTCTGTCTTGGGCAGCTCCACCACCCTTGGGTGGGCATGGCCCTCGCTGGCTGCAAAGGCTGCCACTGTGGCCTGGTCAGGACGGCAAGCATAGGATCAGCAAAAAAATATTCCACATGAAATTGTATAAAATGAGCCTCAAGTTACATAACTGAGTGTACCACACACAGCTGTTGGCTGTGGACTGTACAGCAGACCTGTTTTTCAGTGCAGTGACGCATCACAAGTAGCAGTCTATTTTCCTGACTTTGAAATGAACTTCACCTGTCTGTGTGGTACTTTGGGGCACAGTAGTCTGTCTTAAAACACCCTTTAGTTTGCTATAGTCATTACTTGGCTGATGTTAATAATGGACTTCTACAGATCAAGTGGAGATCTCCAAAAGTTACAGTCTCCTTCAGTTCATTAGGTCTCTGCAGCTGTCTCAAGGCAGCAGACAGATAATGTATGTTGACATGTTGATCTGCAGCCTCTGACTTAAGGAATTGCTGCACCAGAGTGCAGTGCCGTTTAATACAGCTGTCCACTGTGTTGATTAAATCACATTTAAATCATGAAATCAGGCGCACACACCTCTACACACGTTATATTGTATCTCAGTATAACTGTATAACAGTGTTCTGCCTGTTTATGCTGGAGATGACCATGAACTCTTTAGTCAGTAGTTTGCATGTACCTTGGCTGTTGCCTGTGCTCGCACCTCTGGTCCTCCAACAATGTCTAGAGTGTCATATAACTGCTCATATACCTGAAGGACAACAGAGAGAGCACATGAGTCACATGAGTGATATACAGCATTACAAACAAAAAGGTTGAACCATTAAGTAATTGAATGATAACACATCTGTGACGATGAGCCACATGTTTGTCCATTGATCAGGGCTTTGATAAATGAGGCTAAAACAGTTCAAAGAACAGTTAAAAGAATAGTTCAACATTGTGAGGAAACACCTTCACTCGAGAGGGAGGAGGGATGAACATCAGCCTCATGTCAGTGTGTCAGCACAGAGCTGGAATAAGGGTTAGCCTAGCTTATAAAGAATGGAGGCAGGGGAAACAGCTATTTGCTGATGAAAGCCATGAGATGCAGTTCAAAGATCATTACGTATGTTTGTTTTTACAGGCCAAAGAGCAGATGCTTAGCGTGTGTGCGGGAGTAAATGTGGTGACACCTGAAAGCATACCCTCAATATGTTAGATGGAAGGAAATATTAGATTATGAATATTAGACTTCCCCTCTACGTGCATACCTCTCTGATAGTGGCACAGAACTTGCTCTGGAGGACTCTCTGCAGGGCCTGCAGTTTTGGAGGAGGCAATTCACCGCTCCGCTGCAGCCGGTCCAGTAGCTCAATCACCCTGCACACATCTAACACACACAAAACACACACAGATTACCAACAAGGTGTCACAGGCAGCTGTCACTGTAAGGAACAGATCCTCAGCTGGGACTCCACGGGCCAAATATGATTTATGTGTTATGCAATTACTAGTAATAAGTAATGTAATTAACTACAAATAATATTTTTTAATATAACATAATCATTTTAATTTTAAATTCACTCCATCATCATGAAGCAGCCCTCAGCTGATAATCAAATGCAACCACACCTTGAAGGTTCTGCCGGTGGCACAAGTTACATGACAATATGTAGAAACATGAGCTATAGAAACATGGCCTGGCTGTCACAAAAAACTCTAGAAATATTGGTAGCTTTCAATGAAAATAAAGTAGAAAAAATAAAGTTGCTTATTTATATCATATGGATATAGGGATACACATTATACTACATTGGGCGCTAAAATGCTATTGCATGAGATATTTCATACAATTCATTCCTACAGTTTAGTTGATCTGTGCGCACGTTAGTGTGCATGCAGAGAACAATCGAGCCTTTCTTCAAGGCATTAAGTTCAGTGCATGCACTGACAATTAACTAAAATATAAAATAAAGTTGACATAATTATCTTCGCCATAATAAACCAACTTTAAATGCATAGGTAAGCTATCAACACAGATATGGCAGGGCCTAATCCACTCAATCATCTGACAACCATTTAGAGTCATCTGCATTCACATGCTCGGTGTGCTGCCCCCGACAGCTCCTGAGTAAATGAGCAAAGAGTTGGAGTATGGGTGGAGCTAAATGTAGCCTGGTTTGCTCAAACAAGCCACCTGTGATGACACTTACCTGTCAATCAAAGCACCCACGCTCTTAATTCTACATAACTTTAAGCCTTAATATAATGTGAACAGGTGAGTTGTATATAAATTCACACTCAGTACAGTTGTCATTATCGGGGAAATTAGCTATAGAGACCAAAACTGTTTTTTGTACCAGGCTGTAAACATGTTTATTTCTGCTGTGAAGTTGGACATTTGAACATGGGGACTTATGGAGACTGACTCACTTCTGGAGCCAGCCTCAAGTGGACGTTAGAGGAATGAGCAGAGGTTGCCTCTTCAAGGACACACGGAGTTTCAAAACAGCACTTCGGAAACCATGTCCATCCTTTCTGTCAGTTGTATGAACATGATGACGTCATCACCTTGTCCTGTGGCGTTTCAACTTACACAGATTCAATAATGACGTCAGAGCCCTGCATTGGTCCATTGTGGGTTTAATGGGTTTAACTGGAGGCTCATGCCGCCCCCCCCCCCCAAAGTCTGCAGGCCGCACCCGCACTTTGTCTGTCCAGAGGTCGATACCTCCATCACACCCGCGCCTACATCATCATCATCATCATCATCATCACGGCTCCGTCCACCGCTCCCCACGGTGCTCCAGGCCCGTTACAAACGGGTTCACCATAAGAGACTCGATGTACAGCTAGTATTTCATTCAAATGACATTTATATAGAAGTGCTTATTACACACCTTCTCTCTCTCACACACACACACGTTGATTGATCGTAAATGCTCTATAGTTTGGTTAGAAACAGATCTGAGATCAGCAGGCAGCCGTCCCAGCCTCGTGGATTTCAGGTTGTGGGATTGTGTCCAGGAGGAAGTCAACAATGATCCGGATCAGTCTGCGTGGATTCGACAGCTAATGACGTTTACAACGAAGGAAACTAGACGGGCCGAGCCGCGTAACTGCGACACACACACACACACACACACTTTGAGATTATTTGTGAACACTCACCGTCTTTTGGGTAAATTAATATTTATCTGTGCATGTGTCAGTCAGGTAATACGGAGGCCTATTTACAGTACCTCCGTTCAATTCGCCGGTAGGTCACGGTGAGCTCTGGCTCGTAACGTTACCTCTTTCCAGGCAGAGCGGCTCCGTCATCGCCGCCATGTCTGCTTCCTTGGCGGGGTGGTAGTAAGAGGACATCATCGTGAGCTCCTCCGCGTCCAGGCTAATCCTTCTTAACGCTGCGTGGATGAGCAGAAAAGCTGGCTCACAACAAGGCGTGCTCCATCCTTATGATGACACGGTGAACAGACTGAACATGAGAGATGAGGGAGTGAGGGCAGAGATGGAGCACACAGCTGGTGTACAGCTCCGGCTTCACTGCGTGACTACACGATGAGCATCTACGTGTGTTTAAAGCGCTCCACACTGAAGACAAAGAACACTTTTTATTTGAAATATAATCTACACATGAAGATGTTTCTGTTCAGGTAAATAAGCCACGTGGACCTGAATGAATTAAAGTCATTAATCAAACCCATTATTAGTCAAACTAATACCGTTTTTAGGTGCTCATCAATTCATTCTGTGTTTTGACTTTTTGGACATGCACTGGTTGCATTCATGCAGTATAAATCAGACTGTAGAGAATTGACATATTCAATCTAACACAGACATTTTAAAAATGTTTTATTCCAGAATGAATAAACAGAACAGCCCTCAATGTCACAACACTACATTTCCTTCAGTTTCACATACATTGAGCAGAAATTGGTCACTGGGTCCAAATAAGAATACAGTCTTAATTAATCTGGAAATAAGAGACAACACAATCTACCCAGCTAAAAACGAATAGAGCTCGTGTTCATCAAGTCCATCCCAAACAAAGAGTAGAAAAAAAAAAAAGCTTCAATCAATAAGGTCATCTGAAAACATTTAGTGGCACGGATTAGTTGGGCAATGCAGGAAAACTGCAACTTTGGTGAGATCAAATCAGTTATGAGTCAACTGTCTGAAACAAAGTGGAATATTTCAGATTCTTGACAGATCAGAGAAAGCTAGCATGGCGTCTGCCACGGCACAGGAAGCCTGAGTGATGTCAGGGCTTCAGTACCAGACAGGAAAGTATGAAACAACTTATTTAGAAGTGGAAGCCTGCTGGGAGAGGGACCGGCTTAGTACTCATCTCCTGGTGCCTCCATCTTGTAGCCGTTCTCACTGGAGACATAGCCATCAGCCGACGGCACTGACTGCTGGTCCATCATGATCCCATCCTGACTGTACTCCTCCATGTGTGGTGGTGCTCCTGCCTCATCCTCATTACCCACGTCATCCTGGGGGCCCATGTCATCTCGTAGGGAACCATGGCGCTCCTCTCTGCGCTCCCCCCTGTCTCTCTCCCCCCGATCCCTCTTGTGCTCCCTGTCTCTGTCCCGGTCTCCCCTGCGCCTGTCTCTGTCCCTGTGGCTGCGCCTGCGGTCCCTGTCCCTTTCTCGTTCTCGATCTCTACGCTCCTCCATGCCCTCACCAACTTCTCCTTCATGGTCCTCCAGCATCCGCTCACCACCCTCGGGGGCTCCATCTCCCTGGGCAATTTCCTCTCCATCAAGTCCCTTGCCCCTCTCTCTGTCCCTTTTGCGATCCCGACTCCTGCTCCTTCTCTTACGTTCTCTACTCCTCTCCCTACTCCTGCTGTCTCCTCCCGCTGCCCCCCCACGTTCCCTTTCTCGCTCTCGACGCCTGCTACCACCAGTGGCATCATCTCCTCCTGCAACCGGTCTTTCTCTCTCCCTCTCTCTCTCCCGGGAACGGGTACGTCGACGGCGTTCACGAGATCGGGACCTCCGGCGCTCTCCTCTGTCCTTCTCCCTGTCACGCTCCCGACTGCGCTCCCTCCGTTCTCCACGATCCCGATCACTATGAGCAGTGAGGACAAAGCAAAGACGGTTAGACACACCAGTACACAATGTAAGACAATGTAACAGGTCTTCCCTGAAAATACTCACCCCCCCAGGGGCCGGTCATCATAACGTGAGGCATCATCTCGGCCAGAGTGCTTGATATTGACATCGGCTCCACCTCTCCTAGTGCCACCCAATCCTCCACCTGGTTAAGAAATCCAACAGGAGTCAAATATGTGTTAACTGCTCAGACATGATCTGGAAAGCCAAAATGGTGGCAAACATTTTGCTCATCCGTCTTAACACTAAGCTAGACTGTAACATGTGCATAATGCTACACACAAATATTCTAGCTGTTTTAACAAGCTCAGCATCTTATGGAGAGCCCAAAGCCTCCCAGCAACACTACACTGTCATCTAATGCAATACAAGTGACAACTAGTTATTTACTCCACTCCAATCCACTAGTGGAGTAAGGATCACTGACGGTGCAGATACAGAACATCTTGCCTGTCCCTCTCTGGCTTCAGTGCTCATGCTTAAAAAGTTAGGAGGTGCACTTCATTGTACTGATGACAAAGTGAAGGCTGTGGATAATAGTGTTTTGAAGAAGAAGAAAAACACCAGCACTGATGAGCATGTGTAGAATGAAAAACTTGAATAATGTTCATGATGGTGTCAGTCCTTTTTAGACGCCTCTGCTTCAGTCTTTTGCTTAAGGGCCTGTTGCTCAATTAAAAACAAGGAATAAAATATGGCAGCTGACCTAGCCGTCGTGGATGCCATCCTTTGACAGTGCGTCCTCGTTCCACGTCCACCAGCACCCTTCTACCATCAATCTTCTTCCCATCGGCATGCTTGTAGGCGGCTGGAGAAGAGGAATGGGAAGAGGGAAGGCAGAGGTGAGACAGGAGTATAACTGCATCAATGTGGCCAAGGAAACAAACAGTGCATCATTATACTGACCAGGAGCAGGCGAAGCCGAGATGGCTGCTCTCTGGGTAAAAGCTGAAGGATAATGGGAGTAGACTTCCTTCCACCCGATGAGTGATTGATATGTTACAGTTTTAACTGCATCACTGAGTTACCCAACATTCACTTCATTGATGGTCTACGTTTACAAACAGTGGTGTTGAAAAGCCTGTGTCTTCACTTGAAGTTGTTCAGGTAGTCTTAAGGATGATTATGTGGATAGTCATGATTTGATTGATCTTTAATGTATTACAAATGCTAAAATAGACTGGTAAATGTGCAGATACAGTAGCACATCAACGCTAAGACAAATTGCCAAATTAACACTACAATATTTTAAACCTGATATTATGACAGGTATACATGGATCTGTTGTAGTGGCTTTGATCTGCTGAAACCTTTTACAAACTTCATAACAAAGCAATGAGGTGGAAGCAATTGAGAGTAACCAGACTGACCAAGAATGTTTCAGAAGCATTTTACCTGTCAGACTTAAATTGCTCAGATTTCATTTAGGTGCTTCCATCATGAGTGAATGGCTATGTAATCGCTTCCCTTTGTTTGTTTTTACAACAGGGAGTCTGCACTGGCTGTTTTATTTTGAACATTGACCAGATTCTCTGTCATTTCTGTTTCTGACTTCCAGCCAGCCTGATGCAGCTGCTCACAGCATCAGAATCTGAGGCGTACTGCGTTGTCAGTTATCTAGAATGGGCACGATCAGCTCCGGCGGCTGCAGTGTAGCTGTGCCCAGGCGAGATGAGATTTAGGGGTAACATTTTATCGACGCGGGGGCTCCAACATTTGACATGTTTCAATCTCATGTACATTCACAGTCATCCCATTATACCACATAACAGTCTTTCAATCCATCTTGTATGATGGAAGGACTTGGTGAGGTCCAGGCAGCTTATCCTGGCTGCCACAATGGTCTGATGTGATGATGATCCCTGAGGGTAACTTACCAAGAAGAGGGCCTTACCAAAACCCATCAGTTACAGCATACACTCCGAGGGCCTTACCAAATCCTCACATATACATTCTGAGGGCCTTACCAAACTCCCTCACTCATACTGTACAGTTGATCATCTTACCATTACCCTTAACTCATGGACCTTAAGTCCCCAGTCATAGGACCTTACCAAAATCCCTCCGCGACAGAATACACATACGGTCACAACAACTATCAGGGGCCTTACCAGAACCCCTCCACTTCCTGTATTTACTAAAGGATGACAACATCCCAGCCAATGACAGGGCCTTACCAAACCCCCACCAGTCCTACCAAAACTGACTAACTGAGAAAAGAAAAGAAAAAACAAACAGATAACAGAAGACGGGGAAACCTGCCTTACAGGAGTTGCCTTATCACAACCCCAACCAACTAAGCAAAGATCTTTTAAACTGAGAATAAGTCATGTTCCTAATGCTGACATTTCTTCAATTTAAGTGGCTTGAAATATCAAAGTGATTTAGGGCGTCCAGTGTCTAAACTTATTTACTGACATGTGATAAGCTGAAACTATGGAAGCCATGTCTTGACCTTACGATTCTTATGAATTCATCTGTAAAACTATAACAACTAGTAGCTTTACTTATGTAGTGAATAAATAATGTATGAATAGCCCATTTAGCAGAATTACCAACAACATTCCCCTCATCTGCCTTTTCTATTAAAGCCAGCTTAGATTTAAGTCATTTGGATGAATTGTGAATTAACCTAGGTGAGATCTGAAGATTTTCTAGAGTCAAACAACACTTGTTGTGAACTGTATTTAAACTTAAGGCTCTACAACCGACAAGCCACTCAGGGAGATGCTGACAATACTAGCAGTTTGGGGAGAAAGATGAATCAGCACTGATAATTTGCAGAAAACCTGAGCCTAATAGACTCGAGGTGTTTTAATTTTCACGTGAATCTCATCAGCTCAGAGCACAAGCTATGGACAGGCTATGACACTAACCTACCAGCCAAATAAGTAAAACTCCTTAATAAAGTTCATGAGTGTCATTTATATTTGTATTGAAAACTACATATATATCCAATGACCTCTATTTACACATTTCTGCAATAAAGATTGAGCCAGGACAAACCCTGAATAATGGTGCAGTTTTCAGAGTGGGCATTTGTGACTATGCACGACAAACGTCAGCATTTGGGCTATGCTGCAATGTAAGACTAGCAAAAGAAAAATTCTTACAGATCTTATATTTGCACTGTTTGAAAGTGTACAGTGTTATTTTGTTTATTTGCTGTTGGGTGATCTACAGCAATGCATCATATTTTTAACTAAATATATGAACTTGTGAACGAACAGCAACTCAATAAAAACTAAAACTACAAACATTCTGTGCGACATGGAGCGAGCAGGCTTTGTTTTGTTTTTGATTTTTTTTCCTCCACAGGAAAAAAAATAAAATAAACTGACCTCTGTCAGCTACCTTTTCGGTCTGATGCAACTCCAAGCTATGATGAGTAGCAAAGTTACATAAACTGGGACCTTTTATTTTCTGTCAGACACATTGTCACCTACTGGAAAGACCCTTTAGAGCGGAATGTTTAGGCAGAGTCAGAACACAGCAGCTTTAGGTTTCTCTCTCGATCACCACCCTCGAAATCCCTCAATATAGCTAATCCCTCAACATATGAGCCTTCAGTGACCCGAGGTGGCTTTTACAAAAAGGGCAGAATCATTGGGCAACATTTAATACACTAGTTGTCAGGGTTGCGTTCAATGGTCAAAGCCTAAGATCCAAGTAGTAGTAATTGCACTCAAAGCTCTTTTAGGCTTGCAAAGAAAGACGCTTTACCCATTGAACGTAGCTCCTCTTCCCTATGTAGGAGATGGAGGGTGGAAAGAAATCTTACCCATCATACAAACCCATTATACCAACCATATACTGAGCTGTGGTAGTAGGGTGTAGATGTATCATAACCATCATCATCTGCCAGCCAGCTCTGGCCAATAGCCATCACAGATTGGCGGCTGCAGTGGCAATGAGAACAACACACAGTTAATATACCGTTTAGCCCCACATCCCCCCTCAGTTCACCCCTTTCTGTGACTACATGCTTGCTGTGATTCAGCAACTCTGGTCTTGAAGAGTTGATCACACTAAAATCCCAGAATGGTGTCATTGTGTTAGATGGCACCATTCACTTGTCTAATGAGACAGTACTCCATTATTCACTGTGGCATCACCACCAGCTTTAAAGATCTCACTAGTGTGGTGAAGTTTAACTAATCTCAGCATGACCAGGGTTGAAGACCACCTATAAAAACTTTGACAAACAAGCTCAATACCTAGTCATACAAAAGACGGGTCTCCGTACAGTCCTTAACACATGTCTGGTAAAAAACAAAAAAACCCATTTACAGCTTGGTGACCACCTTATGCTTACCATTAGAGTCCAACCAGGAGAGCTGCTCTTCCACAGAGCTACAACGCCTAACAGTTAAAAGACAATGTGCCCTTTGACAGGCAAAGATGTTCAACTTCACAGATGAAACACACTTCTATCTCTTGGTACTCCCACTTTTCCCCATGATGCCCCACTGAATGCAGCAGTTCCCCACCTTAACCAGACTTAGTCAACTGATAACACACATCACACACAAACACACATCACACAATCATCTGACTCAGATTTCAACATGCAAATTGTAGAACATGTCTGTCCGAGTATTCTGATGCCATAACCATCAATGTGCTCATTAGGGCTCGACAGTAACTGTTGCCAGGTTTTCGTTGGCAACCATTCGGAAAAACTGGCAACCAATTCTTGGCCGATGGTTGCCAATGGTGGCAACCAGTTTAATCATATAATTAAAAAATAGACTGTAAATAGAATGCATGCACCGGAAACGTAACTACATTTTAAATATTTGTTGCATTATTGCACCAGACAATGCACATTTACTCGCCAATCTGTTTTGCAAACTCGGCGAAGCAAACTAAATTGTTTGACTGTAGCGAAAAGTTCGACTAACCTGACTGCTGATAGTTCATATACCAGAAATGAAGGGTGGATTCAAAGACTTTAGTTTGGTTATTGTAATGAAGCTTATAATTTCATTATTAAGTTGAAGTAGAACTGTACAGCATCTTAATTACTCAAAATATAATAAAAAGGTGATTCAAAATGGCAGCCAATATATTTGGGCAACCACAAGCTGATTCCTGGTTGCCAGCCTGGCAACCATTTTTAAAAAAGGTTAGTGTAGAGCCCTGAACTTCCCTACACGTTAGAGAAAGCTGCCATCCCAGTATCATTACAAAAATATCCATATAGAATAAAGGAAAGGGGTGATCAGTGACTGATCAGGGATCACTCTTCATGAGGTTTGAGCTCAGTGCTCTGCTTTGATACTCACAGTGCATGTCTCGCTCATGCTCGTATTCGATGAATGCATAGCCCCGAGGTTTCCCCGTCCTCTTGTTGTAGACTATGTAAATCTGGAAGAAACAGGCGTGGAGATATTGGTTGGCTGCGGGATAATAATTACACACAGAGTTCATATGCTTATCACTGCCATGCAAACAAACTATAAGACAGGGTTGAATCATACTCTGTCTGCAGTAAACAAAAAATAAAGCTTCTAAAAATGCATCATTGCAGATTAGCTGTTCCATTTTTCAAATAAATCAATGTGTGTGAAAAGTAATGTGTCAGTGAAGATATTTCTACATATTTTGTATCTTTTACTACTCATGGATTTCAGATCAAGTTTTTAACATTTCATAGTTGTACAATTAGAAATAATTGAGAAGATGGATGGAACATGAATGGATGTCATGGTATTGGTCAGGAATGATGTTTTTTAACCCCAGGTTTTGTTGGGAGTAGGGATGCAAATTATCGATTAATTCATTAATCGTTAGTTGATTGACCTTATCGGCCGATTAACGGTTAACTGATAAGCGGCTTTTTTCCTAGGAACATATATTTCTCACGGTGTCTTAACATAAAGCAAAATACTGCTTATATACTGAATAAAAAAATGCATGTTATATTCCTCAACTAATGTTTTATTGTACCAGTGGGGATATGGTACAGATATGGCATTCAACCAAAATAAATTCTGCATAGAAAATTGAAATACATCAAAAAAATTATTGTGCACTGGCTCACCTGTTGCATGTGAAACATTAAGCGACATGCTATACAACATGGGCTTAGCCTACACAGTATTAAGCCTACATATAATTATCTGGTAAAGTACTTACATGAAAAACTTGAAACATTAGCAGCACCACTTATAATCTCCCTTGTTCTGAGAAAGGTAACAGTAAGATTACTAGCCCTGGAAACTTACAGTAACATGTAGTACTGAACACAACTTAAATCATCCCTGAGGAAGGTGACAGTAAAATTAGAGGGCCTCTATTAAACAATTTCCCGCAGAAATGTTGAGTGACGAGTGGGCTGAGCATGTTTATTTACACACAGGAGCAGATAGCGATGACGCGCTAGCAATTAGCATTAACATGTTAGTAATCAACATGTATTTAATTCTTAGTGGCTAATGCTAATTGCTAGCACGTCAACACGGCTGCATGCAGGTTTTGAAGGTGGTATCTTAGTGAACTCGTAGAGCTGCTGAACTTAAACGTAGTACCACAGAGTTTACACTGAGCGTCTTTGTCATCATTACTTAGTTTGAAATGCTCCATACCCCACTCCGGGTCTGTCGCCGCGTTACATTTAGGTACGTTCGGTGTGGCCTAGATTAAGCAATGGCGCACTCAACTGGCGACACCATGAAATCGCACTGAAAAAACTTCTGTGGAAAATGGCCCGAGATTCAGTTAACTCGATTAATTTAATCGATTCAATTCTTTGACAATTAACCGATTAATCGATTAACTGTTTACATCCCTAGTTGGGAGGTTCACAATATGGAATTACAGAGGATACAATTCAAATATAGTTGTACAAACATGTAAATATGTCTAGCCAAGTGAGAAACAGCAACATAACATACCCGTTTGATGGGGCCATACACCTCAAACTCACGGCGAAGCTTGGACTCCGTCGTATCATAGTTCTACAGCAAGCACAGAACACCATTAGACATGAATGTTAAGAGAACACACTGCTTTATTCATGAAACATGACAGTGTACTTCAACTCACCACTCGTGCAACAAACAATGTCTTGAAGGCATCTCCTTGTGCATTGGGGTCATTGTGGGGATCCCCTGATATAACACAGTCAGAAAAGCAGAATTAGTTTAAGTACAGCGAAAAGAGCTCATACCATACTGCGCTTTACTGTGAATACTTACAAAGCTTGAGTTCTGTCTCCACCACGGTTTGTCTCCTCTCAATCTTCTCTCGCCTCTGTTAAAGCAAAAGGTTGGAGAAAATGGTCAACAGGCAACAATCACTGTGGGAGAACTCACAGCAATGCTCATAAAGAACTAGTGCTGACTTTGGGTCACAGTTTTGTGCAGCCCCTTATGTTACGAGCAAATATTTCACTCATCTCACATCAACTCAACCAGTCGTGGTGGATGACTGTGTCCAATGAGCTTGGGTCTGCTCGAGGTTTCTGCCTGTTAAAGATTTTTTTTTCCTTGCCACTGTCACCAAGTGCTTGATCATGGTGGAACTGTTGGTCTCTGTTAATAATATTATGAAGAGTACAGTCTTTTTTTTTTTTTAAGTAAGGACAGTAAGAACTTGACCAACAGTCTCTTCCTTACATTTTTGGTTCATACCAACTGGTTGGATAAATCCAGAGAAAAGCATACATACAGCATGATAGCTGAATTATTCTTATGTATAATTATTATTCTTATGTATAGTGACTGATGAGGTGTTTGGTTATTGATCCAGCATCTCTCTGGGCTGTGAAGGGGAAATTGCATCTCTCACCTTTCTCTCCAGCCGCTCATCACGGGTCTCTGCCCTTGTTGGTGGAGGGGCGTCTCTGGGATCCTGATCACAAAGGGAGGACAGACACAAACACATGAACACACGGGGAATGTGGCAGTGTACAACTAAATGTGCTTCAATCAAAAGAAAACGAATGTGATAGTAGAATCAGACTGACCTCGAAGTGCCGGATGAACGGCGCGATGCCGCTGTACGGCTGGTTGTGATGCTTCTCGTGGGGCAACTTCTCGAGCTGAGGCAGGAAAGGGATCGGGTCCCGCGGTGCAAAGAGGGCCAGCAGATTCGGGGGTAAAAACTGCGTCATCTTTCACCTACACAAACAGTATGACCTATCGTTATTATCAGAAAGTGAATATTATCAGTAAGATGACCGAGCACGCTGCGGGTTGAGTAACACAGGCCAACATGGAGTACGGGAACTCGCAGCACAGTTAGCTCGACGTGCTAACTGTTCTCTTCACTGAGCTCAGCACAAACAGGCTGAGTGTACCGACAGACACATGTCACACACTCATTATATCAATATTATCACTTCATGTATCCCAGCAGCGGAGCGTCAGCTTTGCGCAGAGACTTACATTAGCCACCAAGCTAACAACGTTATGCTAACAAGGAGCGAGGAAACCTCTCTCCTGCTCCTCTCTTGCTCTCCTCACCTTCTCTCCTCCGATGTCTCCTCCAACGTCAGACCATGCACCAGAGGAAAGAGCGGGCGATGTGTGCAGGCCTCCCGGACCAGACTAGCAGAGAAGGTTTAAACAGTGGGCTGAAGGCGGCCCTCGCAGGGTGTCCACAGAGTGAGTGTGTGTGCGAGCTGCGAGTGTTCCTCAAAAATAAAATGGCGGGAGGCCGTAAACCGGACAAACCTGACGTAAAATCCACCCGGGTACGATTGAATGGAGCAGGAACCGGCAGCAGTGACGTCAACATGACAATGAAGTTCTCGTGCAATATGTGTACTGTGAGCGGTCTGCTGCATAATTTATAATAATAAATCTAAAAAATAAAATGTATGATAATTTCCCTCTGGGATTATTAAAGTATTTCTGATTCTGATACTGAAGGTGCTTACGTGTAGACATTAGTTAGTCAGGGGGCCAAAGCTGACATTGTAACTGATGCGGACATCTCAGAGTAGGAGCTGACAATATATAAAATATTAATATTTGACCCCTTAGGATGTAATCTAGCCAGGTTGTCGGCCTGGGAAATATTTTTTTCCTTTTTTAGAAAAAATCATCAGCAGATGCAATCTGCCCTGCCCCGGACCCAACTGCTGGCAGAAATCATGATGGTGGGACCCTGTTTTAGAACCCCCTACAGATCATCAAGGCCAAAAGTGTGATTCAGTTTAATTTATTATTTCTGTTTGTTTAGTGTATTTACCTTGTTGTATTTCTTTGTTTCTACTTAAAGAACATAATAAAACATTTCCTTACAAAAAAGTCCAAAGCAGTTATCAATGTTGCTAGCATGATAGTGTAATGTTGTGTTTAACTATGTTTCTCACGCTGGCCCTCTCATCCCTGAAGAACCCTGGTGGCTGAGGAAACGACCAGCAGGACTGATGTCTTTTAGCTAAGCTTCTCTACTATGCTTTTGAGCAAACAATGTGTGGGTAGTCTGTACTGTGTTTAATAAAGGCATCCTCTGGTGGGCAGGCTGGGCCATATACAGGAAAGACAGGGAGATCATCCCAGCTTCCTGCAAACAAGATCAGGGCAATACAGTCCTTATGCTGTATTACCACCAATGATTATGTTTTTTCAGTTCTAGTGTGAATGATGTGTCAGTATCGCCTACAAACACACAGAAACATTGTATTCACGTTTAGCCTAATAACTGTAATATTAATATTTACAGTCAACATTAATTGTAAGTCGATGAAACGTTTACATAAATTAATATTTACTATATCTTGCCCAAAGTCAGCTGAGACAGGCTCAGCTCACCCTAACCCTCGTGCAGGATAAGGGGTAGAAAATTAATGAATGAATGAATTTTTACCATAAACTAATGATAGTGAGTATGACATTTGTTGTGACTGTTTCATTAATTCTCTATTTAATTTGAAGTCAGTTTATTTAATCTTAGTTATTATTCAGTCCTATTAATATTCACATTTGTATTCATAACGTTGATATTGAATCAATGTTTGTAAATCGATTAAACATGAACATAAATTAATATTTACCATATAGGCTACTAATGTGATAGTATCTATTTAATTTGAGAATTCACATTTGTATTCATAACGTTGATATTGAAGGTAAATCCATGAAACGTTAACGTTGTAAGTCAATTATACGGTTATGATAAACATGTAACTTCACAAAAATGCACAGAATTATGTTGTGTAACGCATACAGTCCATGGTGTAAACGTACGTGTTTTCAAAGCTTTTATTTTGGTTTTTAGCTCGGCGATTAACTGACTTCTGCTTAAGACTTCCGGTATGGATTGGATATAGGCGGCAGGCGGGACCATACGATAAACATGTAACTGCACAAAATGCACGGGATTGTGTTATGTGTAAACTATACAGTCTGGTGTAAACGTGCGTGTTTTTAAGCTTTTATTTTGTTTTGTTTTTGTTTTATTTTGAAACTACGTCCGCTTTGGACGGCGCTCTTGTCGGCCATCTTGCCTGCAGATGGGTACTCTTGTGGATTTTATGACTATATCTTTAAAAGTGACAAAATCGGATTTTAACCTTAAGTGTTTCCTTATTCCCCCTAACCCCCTACTGTAATTTTGAATATAATTGCAAAATAATCAATTTTATGTGCAAACATGACCTTTAGAAAAATGAATAATAATTATGCCAAAGGAGCATTGGCGCTGTATGGTCAGCAAAGCTGTGGCATGAGGCGTGAAACAAGAGGTTCAGTTAAGATTATTGAAGCAGATGTTAAAGGTGGGGTAGGAGATGTTTTCTGGAGCATTTTTTACCATATTGCTTTAAACCTCTTTCAAGAGCATGATGCCCTGGTTTGCTGCTTATGACCACACCCACTACACAAGATGGGGTGCAGTATTCATAGCAGATATAGAACATCTGGCTCAGACAGCGCCACAAGTCTATGAGGGCTTCCTGGATGGTGATTTTGTGGCCAAAGAGACCAATCACAGCTTCAACAAGGTGCCTTCTGATCTGTGTCTTGAGCACATTAACAAAACTGGAAAGGTTGCTGGAGGATTGGTAGGCATCACTCGAAATGAGTCAGCAAGACACCGGTGGTCCATCACCTACAATGAAAGAGCATCCTTGGCACAGGATACCAGATCCTTGTTTTGTCTGACACATGATGGAGAGCATGATGAAGACACTTTGCCTCCAACACAGGATGCCTTGTCTCCACAGGATGCCTTGCACCTTACCTTATGAGGGCGCACTATCAAACAAAGATTTGGAAACAGTCACTAGTATCTCATCCACAGTTGCCCTCACCAACTAGTTGTGGTTGGTACATGAAGGATGGTGTTCTGCTCCTCAAGCTTTTAACTAAAGAACCATTACAGGCAAAATGTTTAGAGCTGACGACCTGTGGATGCAAGGAGAGTGGAAGTCAGTGCAGCACCAGGCAGTGTCGATGTCGAAGAAGTGGGATGTATTTCTGTGGGGCATGTGGATGTGCCTGTGCAGCTTGGACAAGAATACTCAGGTACACATATAACATCATCATATGTTGAAACATTCTTTACCCCTGTATATTAGGCTTAGGTTTTGCCATTTAATGTGATAAAATAAAACCCTAAACTCTTCTTTTATGTCCCTTTTCAGGACTCTGACTGAGCATTTGGGCATGGTTCCCAGGTGTCATCTGATGGCTGCCTACCTTTTCTGCTGTCTCTGAACAACAAACAAATCTAATTCTACTAGCAGGCTTTACTGGAAATTACCATGCTGTTAATTCGAGTTCTTATGTCCTAATGAAGTCCAAGATCGTTTAAGTTTGTGATTATTGGTAATAAACTAAAAAATAAAAATAATATCTTTACCATACGACTACTACACAGTTATTACTACAAACCATTAGTAGTTACCATTCTAAAAAAAGTAATACAATAGTTGCATTTTGAGATCATTTGTGATATGTCAAATACAATACATGCATGTATATTTGGCTTCACAACCAGGTAAATGGATTAAGACAAATACGACCAAAGGCTAGGCTTAGGCCTATTTAAAATTCTAGATTTCCGCCTTGTCAACTTGCCCGAGCGGTCCGGAGGCGAAACACAAGAATGATTCTCCAGGTGGTAATGTATGTGTGTTTATTCCACACATACAAATCAAACACTTTACAACAATAATGATGATAATAATCCTCACAATCCAATACTCCAATCTCCTTCCAATACAAACTCCACAACTCGCTACCCCAACAAACATTTCTCCGTCCCTTTTATCCATTTCCCCTTAATCACATGACTAATTAGTTCAAACCATTGATAGGTGTTTTTACATATTTACACATATTAATAAACCATAAATATTTACATAAATACATAAATACAATATATAGAATATAAACACCCATTTACAAACCCATATACCATTAATAAACACCAACAAATACATACACATGAATATATGAACATGAACCTATTTACATAACCCCACACAGACTCCCCTACTCCCACTTCCCACTTACTGCTGTCCTCCAGAACCATACATAAGGGCCACGTTCCCCGGGACCTGTTTTGACGTGACCCCATGTGAAGACAGAGCAGCAGGTTGTGGTAAGTTTACCTTTGCGTTGTTAGCTCAACCCACAATATACTTTTAACGAGTCTTCATACTCGTGTATTTAGTCTGTGTGTCTGTGTTTTGTGTGTTCAGGCGGTTGAGCAGCGGCGGTTAGCAAGCGGACTACGAGGCGGACTGGCCCCGCGTCCCGTGCCATGTGTCTCCGCCCCCGCTGGAAATGCATACCTGAATATGATTATCCAATAAATGTTCTTTCCACACATCTCCTATGCATCCTTCTTACAATATGTGCATGCATATGGGGGTAACGGCGAGCCCGTCGTTACACGCCTGGACATCAAAATGCTGAAACTTGTGCAGTGTTGCCCCATTTTACAATACAGATAGACTTTTGAGTTCATACCTTATGTTTACAGGCTGATATTCACTTTAAAATGTGGCATTCTTTAGGTGGAGTGATTTTTAAATGTTCTACCTCCATTTGCTCCTATACTGTAACAGTCGCATTCTGACACATCTACAGACATCCCATGAGTGTAGGCTTTCATTTGATACCAAGTTTTTTGTATGTGGTCCTTGTGGTTGTGGAGATAATCACCATTTACTGTAGGTATGTCGAGTTGACATACAGAAAATTTGCCTAAAATGGCTTCCAAAAGTCACAAAAAAAACAAGGTTGTCATCTCCTACCCCAACATGTCCGCAAAAGTCTTAACAGAAGCACTTTTCAGAATTGCCCCCGACTATGTGTAGTCCTCTTAGTTTCTGCATGTTTTGAAGAGACAATAATGAGCTCACATTTACAGCGGGATGATTAAAATGATACAAACAATCAGATCAGTTTGTTTTAATGTGCAATAAACTGTTTCTAACTGAATGAAGCCAGCATCTGTTGATCTGTGCTGCATCATACTTAGTGTCAGTAAAGCTTTCATTTGAATCACATTATTTACCAAGTTTATAAAAAATGTATGTGGTAAGCACCAGAGGAGAAATACAGGAAAAAAGGCTAAATAAATAAGTCCATTCTATTGATTACAGGGTTTCAAGCCATGTTTATATTTGGTTGGTCTAATCATTTTAGAAAGAGATTGAGCTGCTTCCTCAGCTGCAGCAACACATGCACACAAAACACAATCAAAGAAGTCAGAGGTCAAAGTGTCAGTGTATTTCAACCATCATCGCTCATCTGGCCAACACTGACAGCTCCAGCTTGCATACTGTTAGCAAAGACTGTGACAGATGGAGGCAGGGGAAATGTGTAGTGTCCCTACAGTACTGTACAACAGATTCTGGTGTATGCAGCTGGATATTACATCTCCCCTCAGCTTGGTTTATGATATACATGGGGTAGACAAACTAGCATGAACACCTAATTCAATGCTATTGAAAAAAAAAAAAGCCCTGCAATTCTTACCACCACTGCAAAGCTTCTAATGGACACAATCAACAAAAACTATCAGCTTCACAAAAGTGGTATTTATTGCAGGGTTGGTGTACTGGACTGTACAGTGTGCATCATAGCACCCAGTTCCTGAACATTGTATATATGATTCATTTTCTATGTGAGACATATTTACAGTGAAATCACAGAGAGAAGATGAGAGACTTCCATAAGGTCACATAAAAGCATAGACAAGATGGGATATGAAAACAATAAAAATATCAAACAAAAAGAATCAGTGGGCAGCCCAGGTGTAGGGGCACTTTTTTAAAAAAGTCTAAAAGCCTATCAAGCAGAGGAATGCAGCGCTCCCGGCTCCCTGTCATCCCTCTCTTCTTCATCCATTTTGCGCCCATGTTTCCGGAAGTATTTGTAGCGCTGGACATAGAGTTTCACAAGGTTGCTGACTTTGACAGGGTTGATTTCTCCAGTACGGCTATGGCAGATCTGAGACAAAGACACAGTGTGATTACATGTTATCACTTTACATTTGCTTATATTGTTTCATTGTAGGAATAAATCTACTGCTACTTTATCTGCTAGACTGATTAGTTATTAAGCGTATTCCATAACACTGAACTATTAAGTAAGATGTCCACACACTGATTTAACTCATCTATCAGTGTGTGTGGAGGCTGACCTTGTGCACAGCTTTCCTGAGGATGTCCTTGTATTCGTCCTTGTTGATGTCTTTACGCTGATAGTAAGGTTTAATGGCGAGCTTCACTTCTTCCACTGCCCGCTCCTGGGTGTGCAGCTTCTTCAGGTACTGGGGAATTCAGGTAACAGACATGACAAATGAACGATGCAATAAAACACATCACACAATGCTGTACATTTATGTACCTCAACTGCCTTTATTTAAAACAGGCTTATAGAGAGACGTCAGCATCAGAGTGTACATACACAAGTGAAGTAGTCGTGCAAAGCTGCCCATTTCCTTTAAAGTGGGATTGACAGCTATGTCATTTGGAACCAAGACTAGGTTTAGAAACTTTGCAGCCAGTTGTGTTGATGCTCTGTGTTTTAGGGCTACTTGTTTGTTTCAGCTTTATTTTTACTTTAGATACAAATACATGAATATGAAAACACCTGCACAGTCACAGCTTCTGTAATCAAAGTATGTTTTAGTTTAGCGTTATTTAGTCATTAACAAGTCAACATTGTAGACCGAGGCAGCTCAAACGTGTTGTCCTCTGGGTAGATGTTGAAAAGCAGCCATGCAGCAGTAGTGTGTTGTGTCACATCTGCACATAAACTTCTACTCTACCTTATCAGGATCTTTGCTCTCATTGTCCCATCCAGTGTCACCAGAGCTCCCAGTCACTCCTGACAACACCACAGGCACGATGGGGGGTGGGGTCTGTGCACATCCACCACCTATGGAGGGGTGCAGGAGAGAGGGTGGTGTTTTGGTGCAGCCAACCAAAGGGAGGGAACTGTGAAGGATGAACTGGGCTGGGCTCAGACCAGGAGGTGGAGGGAGAGCGGGAGGAGGAGGGATCTGTGAAGAGGAGGAGGAGGAGGAGGCCGAGGAGGGAGGAGCATGCTGCTGGGACTGGCTCTGATTAGCCTGTGAGAGGATCTGCATGAGAGACATGAGACAAAGTAACGGTACAGTCAAGTGACACAAACCTTAAGGCCATCATACGGCAGTTTGAGAGGGAGGGTGGGGTTGACCTCTCACAGCACAATAATACACAGGAGAGAAGAGTGTGTGCCCGACTGCTGTGAGTTCAAAAATACTGCTAAACACTTCATTAAGCTGTCCTTTGTGTGATTATGTAATTATACTGAACACACAAGACTGTGACTACTAAAACCTTAATTTTAAACTTCAAGGCAATACAAGCATGAAAAACAATAAAAAAATAAATAAAAAAACAATACTTGATACTACTTTCAATACCACAACAATAAAGAAAAAAAAGATTATCAGTGAATGACACAGGAGGAGAGCAAGTGAAGATCATCCATGAATTGACGGATCATGAATGATGGATTGTGATTGTAGATCTGTTTGTAGATAGTATGGAATGTGTAAATAATCAAAGGATGAAAACTTGACTGACAATCAGAGTAAGTCTGTATTATTGAGTTTGTCTGAAAAAGTGCATCAAAAAATGTTTCATGAAAACATAATGATGTATTGAATACTTATTTCCCCTCACTGTATGCTGCAACACTGCAGCTATGAACACACTTTACTCGCACTCCTGCCAGAACCACCTGAATTTATGTGTATTCATTCTGAATATGGAAAGAAAAAAAGCAGACTCATAAAAAGATTCATCCAAAAATCTAAATTTGGAATTTGGCTTTTAGGGAGCTCATTGGCTGCACAGCACAGCAGATTTAGATTACAGACAACCTTAAGGTTCCTCTTCAGAGCATATCAAATATATTTATTTATCATTTCAAATGGAGACTGAGGAGAACGGTATCAGTCAGTCAGTGTCACTCTCTCACCTGGCTGGTTGCTTGAATGAACTCTTGTGCTTTTGCTCTGCTGGCAATATTGGCCTCCTCCATTTTGAACAGTAGAGCAGTCACTAACAGGAAGAATGACAAAGAGCATTATTTTAAGGGAAAAGTGCTATACATGAATATAACATACATGACAATACAACATGGATGGTATCAAACGTTCTCAGAGTCAGAATATTAACTGCAGCTTCAGGTGAGAGATGAGAAAGATGGCCATCAGATGACAGTCTATAAAAAGATGTTTATTACACTACAGCAGATCTGCAGACCAACATGTTGCATGATAGCAGTCACAGGCAACAACACTGAACTGAGAGGAGGGAGGAGTGAGACAGTGACCCATAACCAAAGAAGACTTCCTTTACAACACCTCCATGTGGTTGTCCATGATATAAAAAATAGGATAGTAATAAAGAAAACATGATTAATTAATGATTAACTAAATAAAGAATACTAAATAAAGAATACTACAACAACAACTACTACTACTACTACTACTACTACTACTACTACTACTACTAAAATCAAATCAAATCAAATCAATTTTATTTGTATAGCCCAAAGTCACAAAGTACATTTGCCTCAGAGGGCTTTACAATCTGTACAGGGAGTGACACCCTCTGTCCTTAGACCCTCGGTTCGAGTGAGGAAAAACTTGCCCACAAAAACCCTTTTAACAGGGAAAAATGTGGAAGAAACCTCAGGAAGAGCCACAGAGGAGGGATCCCTCTCCCAGGACGGACAGACGTGCAATGGATGTCACGTGTACAGGACAAATCAACACAAACATAATGTACAATGACTGATAAAATGACAATGAATTATAATGAATGATAAAAATGATTACAGTAATAGATATGGTAGTAATAATGACAGTAATATATATGTAGTGGGCGTCATGCAGGATCACAGCAGCAGCCACGATCCACGAGAACCTGCTGGACGACAGAGCACAGAAACTCCGGGGAAGTTTGGTTAGTAACATGCATTAATGAGACATGTCCACAGATGGAGAGATATGGAGAGATATGGAGAGATATAGAGATATAGATATATATATATAGAGAGAGTGAGATATAGAGAAATATAGAGAGATATATATAGAGAGAGATGGATATATATATATATATATAGAGAGAGAGAGAGAGAGAGAGAGAGAGAAAGAGAGAGAGAGAGAGAGAGAGAGAGAGAGAGAGAGAGAGAGAGAGAGAGAGAGAGAGAGAGAGAGAGAGAAAGAGAGAGAGAGAGAGAGAGAGAGAGAGAGAGAGAGAGAGAGAGAGAGAGAGAGAGTTTTCGGTAAGGGAGATGTGTGCATCTTCAACCAATACCGTGCCTGGCTAGGCATAACCCTGGGTGGGGTCCCCCGGCAGTGTAATCCTATGGCAGCATAACTAAGGGATGACCTGAGCCAGCCCTAACTATAGGCTTTATCAAAAAGGAAAGTCTTAAGTCTATTCTTAAAGGTGTTGACCGTGTCTGCCTCCCGAACCCAGAAAGGTAGTTTGTTCCACAGAAGAGGAGCCTGATAGCTGAAAGCTCTGGCTCCCAATCTACTTTTGGAAACTATAGGAACCACAAGGAACCCAGCGTCCTGAGAGCGCAGTGTTCTAGAGGGGTAATAAGGTATTATGAGCTCTTTTAGATAAGATGGTGCCTGACCATGAAGAGCTTTGTAAGTAAGGAGAAGAATTTTAAATTCTATTCTAGATTTAATAGGTAGCCAATGCAAGGAAGCCAAAATGGGAGAGATGTGATCTCTGATCTTGGTTCCTGTCAGAACACGTGCAGCAGCATTCTGAATTAACTGCAAAGTTCTAAGAGACTTATTGGAGCAGCCTGATAACAAAGAGTTACAATAGTCCAGCCTTGAAGTAACAAATGCGTGGACTAGTTTTTCTGCATCCGCCTGAGAGACAATGCGTCTGATTTTAGCGATGTTACGTAAGTGGAAGAATGCAGTCCTCGAAATTTGTTTTATGTGGACGTTAAAGGACAAATCCTGATCAAAAACAACTCCAAGATTCTTTACAGTGGAGCTGGAGGCCAGGGTGATCCCATCTAAAGTAACTAAGTCTCTAGAAAGAGAGTTTCTGAGGTGTTTGGGTCCAATTACAAGAACTTCAGTTTTGTCTGAATTTAACATCAAAAAATTGTAGGTCATCCAACTTTTTATATCCTTAAGGCATGCTTGGAGTTTAGTTAACTGATTGGTTGCATCAGGCTTGATCGATAAATATAATTGGGTGTCGTCAGCATAACAATGAAAATTGATAGAGTGATTCCTAATAATGTTCCCTAAAGGAAGCATATATAAACTGAATAGAAGTGGTCCAAGTACAGAACCTTGTGGGACTCCATGACAAACTTTGGTCTGCATGGAGGATTCATCATTGACGTGAACAAACTGAGATCGATCTAAAAAGTACGATTTAAACCAGCTTAGGGCGGTTCCTTTGATGCCAATTCGATGTTCCAGTCTCTGTAAAAGAATTTGATGGTCAATGGTGTCAAATGCAGCACTAAGATCTAACAGGACAAGTACAGAGATGAGTCCTTTGTCTGATGCCATTAGGAGGTCATTTGTAACTTTGACTAATGCGGTCTCTGTGCTATGATGCACTCTAAATCCTGACTGAAAATCCTCAAATAGACTATTGTTATGGAGAAAGTCACACAGCTGATTAGCTACAGCTTTCTCAAGTATCTTAGACAGAAAGGGAAGGTTTGATATCGGTCTGTAGTTGGCTAAGACCTCTGGGTCTAGAGTGGGCTTTTTAAGAAGAGGTTTAATTACAGCTACCTTAAAGGACTGTGGTACATATCCTGATAATAAAGACAGATTAATCATATCCAATAACGAATTACTAACTACAGGTAAAACATCCTTGAGCAACCTGGTTGGGATGGAGTCTAAGAGACAGGATGACGGCTTAGCTGCAGAAATGATTAAAGTTATTTGATGAAGGTCGATGGGGGAAAAACAGTCTAAATACATATCAGGTTTTACAGCTGTTTCAAAACTTGCTGTATCAGAATGCAGATCAATGCCTGTTGAGGGCAAGAGGTGATGGATTTTGTCTCTAATAGTTATAATCTTATCATTAAAGAAGCTCATGAAGTCATTGCTACTTAGACCTAAAGGAATAGATGGTTCAGTAGAGCTGTGATTCTCTGTTAGCCTGGCTACAGTGCTGAAGAGAAACCTGGGGTTGTTCTTATTCTCCTCAATTAAAGAAGAGTAATAGGCTGCTCTGGCATTACGGAGAGCCTTCCTGTATGTTTTGAGATTATCTTGCCAGACTAGATGAGATTCTTCCAGTTTAGTGGCACGCCATTTGCGTTCAGATTTACGTGCCTCTTGCTTTAATTTACGAGTCTGCTGGCTATACCATGGTGCTAGCCTTCTTTGTTTAATTATCTTCTTTTTCAGAGGTGCAATAGAGTCTAGAGTTGTCCGTAATGAGCCTGTAATACTATCAACAAGATGGTCTATTTGTGGGTGGCTAAAGGAAGTAGACAAGTCCTCTGTTACAGTTAGACATGGCATTTGATTCAATGCTGAAGGAATCACTTCCTTAAATTTGGCTACAGCACTATCAGATAAACATCTGCTGTAGAAGCTTCTACACAAAGGCTTATAGTCCGGTAGTATGAACTCAAAGGTTATTAAAAAATGGTCAGACAGAAGAGGATTCTGTGGGAAGACTATTATATTATCAATTTCAATGCCATATGAAAGAACAAGATCAAGAGTGTGGTTCAGACAATGAGTCGGTTTATTTACACTTTGACAAAAGCCAATTGAGTCTAATAGAGAGATAAACGCAGTACTAAGACTATCATTGTGGTTGTCCACATGAATGTTAAAATCACCTACAATAATTACTTTATCTGTTTTAAGGATCAAGCCTGATGCAAATTCTGCAAATTCAGATAAAAATTCAGAATAAGGACCTGGAGCTCGATATACTGTAACAAATAAAATTGGCTGTAAAGTTTTCCAGGTTGGGTGAGTGAGGCTAAGGACAAGACTTTCAAATGAATTATAATTTAGTTTAGGTTTGGGATTTATTAATAGACTTGAGTCAAATATGGCTCCAACTCCACCACCTCGACCAGTACTTCGAGGAACATGAGTATTATAATGACTCGGAGGAGTGGATTCATTTAAGCTAACATATTCATCCTCCTGCAGCCAGGTTTCAGTGAGGCAAAACAAATCAATATCATAGTCAGATATTAATTCATTGACTAAGACAGCTTTAGATGACAAAGACCTGATATTCAATAGTCCACATTTAATTCTCTTATTTTGGACTGTTGGAGATGTTGATTTAATTTGTATTAAGTTTTTATGATGAACTCCTCTTCTGTTTGTTTTATCTTTAAATAATGTAGGTGGACGGGGGACAGACACAGTCTCTATACTAAAGGACTGGGTGGGCAACTGCTCTAATGGAGGCGCAGAGAAGCGTGTAAGACTGCAGCTCTGCTTCCTGGTCTCAACTCTGGGTTGTCGACATGATTTTGGTCAGCTAATAAACTTGGCCATATTTCTAGATATGAGAGCTGCTCCATCCAAAGTGGGATGGATGCCGTCTCTCCCAATCAGACCAGGTTTTCCCCAGAAAGGTGTCCAATTGTCTATGAAGCCCACATCGTTTGCTGGACACCACCTCGACAGCCAGCGGTGAAATGACGACATGCGGCTAAACATGTCATCACTGGTCACATTGGGGAGGGGACCAGAGAAAACTACGGAGTCCGACATCGTTTTGGCGTATTCACACACCGATGAAACATTAATTTTAGTGACCTCCGATTGGCGTAACCGGGTGTCATTACCGCCGACGTGAATAACAATCTTACTGTATTTACGCTTATCCTTAGCCAGCAGTTTCAAAAAAGACTCGATGTCGCCCGCTCTGGCCCCCGGGATGCATTTAACTATGGCCCCCGGTGTCGCTAACTTCACGTTTCGGACTATGGAGCTGCCAATGACCAGAGTTGGCCTCTCAGCGGGTGTGTCGCTGAGCGGGGAAAATCTGTTTGAAACGTGGAGCGGTTGGTGGTGTACCGTGGGCTTCAGTTTGGGGCTATGCCTCCTTCGAACAGTCACCCAGCCTCCCGGCTGCTCGGGAACTACCGGGGGACGGCTAGCTGAAGCTACCTGTGGCTGTACCGCACCGGCTACAGGGGACTGGCTAACTATCTGAGCTACTGACTGTTCGGTGGTGCGGTACCGTGCCTCTAACTCACTGACCCTCGCCTCCAAAGCTACAAATAAACTACATTTATTACAAGTACCGTTATCACTAAAGGAGGACGAGGAGTAACTGAACATGTGGCACACAGGACAGGAGAGAGCAGGAGAGGAGAGAGGAGAGGAGAGGGACGCCATTGCTATAGCTAGGCTAGTTAGTGTGGCTAACAGAAACTGGAGAAACTATCAGATTGTAGTTACTAGAGTTCAGAGAGCTGTTTATGCACAGACAGAACAAGTCAGAGAGTAGTGCAGAGATAAGTAGATAGTCGCTGATGTGAGAAATATACGGAAATCTGTTCAGGTGAGCAGAGCAGAGAGCACCGTGGCAACAACACAGATACCGGAAGTGACACAATACGTTACCGTAAAGCACGCAGAGCAACGACAATACTACTACTACTACTACTACTAGCGCGTATTCAGACAGGAACAGGGAAACCGGCAACCGGTGGTGGGGGGTGGGGGGAGCTGAGGTGGGTTGCTGTGGGCATGTCTATACCTGCTGAATGTAACCACTGTGAAACAATCAGGAAATAACTTTTCATTTCTGATTAATGACAGCTTTATGGAGGTCTGCGCTTGCTCTCTGTTGTTGTAACTCTCTGTCTCCACCAAAGCGCTCCCCCTCTCTCTAATCATTGGACACAAATCAAATTAAGATTTAGAAGCTGGTACATGAAATAAACAAAGTGAGAACACACCGTTAGATGATCAGAGTTTAGTCTGTGAATCCACCTGGATAGTCTCTGCTTCAGAGACATTTCAGGCTGTCTGTGGAGGTTTGACTCTCACCCTCTCTGAGTGTCTAATTGGCTTGCAGGATGTGACGTGGGGCTCCACTTTTCCTAAAAGTTGAATCTGGCTCAACTTCTCTCTCAGCAGAAATCCACGACCCCCACTGAAATGAACTGAAAAACGTTGCCGGCGTCCGGTTTGCCTGTCCCTGTCTGAATGCGTGCTTAATGTGAAAAGTAGCACGGAGCAATAACTGAACTTTAACAAAGATGACACGATGGAGTAAGGTCAGAAACTAATGCTCCACTTCTCTGAGAGTTCTTTTTATTTTTAATGAACTAAAACTAATGAAGTCTTTAAATGAAGTGTGAAACTTGGTGGTGTAACTCTTTGTAAGCTTGTTTCATAAAATCATGGCAGACTTCGCTACATCTATAAAGGAAACTCACATGCTAGGACTCCTCCAGTTGTGCAGTCTACCCCGGTCTGCAGACTCCAGGGGAGAGTGGGCGCTGCTGCTGGAGGAGGAGGTGGAGGTGGAGGAGGCTTGCTAGCAGATGAGGAGGACACAGAGGAAGAGGAGGAGGGGTCTGACGAGGACAGAGGCAGAGAGAGGGACGTGAGACCACAGCCTGCCGAAGAGGACGAGCAAGGAGGTGAGGCCAGAGATTTAGGTGCATCATCTGGAGGAGGGGGCTTGGCAGTGGGTGTAGACAGGGTGATGCTGAGGCCAGCTCCCTGGGGGGTGGACAAGCTGGACGGACTGGATGCCGGGAGCGTGGGGCTGGTCTGTGTTGGACAGTCCTCAGCTAGGAAAGAGGGGTCTGGAGTCTTACAGCTGCTGTCCACAGTCTGAGAGTCTGGCGAAGACTCTCTGGTGTCCCGCAAAGGTGCCATAGAGGGTGGAGGCGTGTGGGGTGGTGAGGAGGAGGGTGGGAGCACACTGGTGGAGGAGGATGAAGAGGAAGAAGAGGAGGAAGAACAGGGTGCAGGGCCGGCCTGACCAGTATGTGGACTGACTGACTTGCTCCCATCTCCAACAGCTGACTGAACATCTAAGGAGGCTCCACCCCATCCTTCAGACATGGCTTTTGATTGGCTGCTATCTCCAGCCGTCAACCCCCCACCTCCTTTTTCTCTCGTCTTCTTGGCCAGGCGACGACGACGCTTGGTTGCCAGAGATGATGAGGAAGAGGAGGCGGAGGAGGAGGTGGATGTGATGGAGCTTGGTTTTGTCTTCTTGGATTTCAGTCCTGCAGGACTGGTTAAGGATGATGGTGGTGCAGCCAGGCTGCTTCGCTTTCCCATACTAGTCAAATCTTTACTGCGGCTGCCCAGTGACAGCGGCTCTGAGCAAGGCTTGAGGAACGGAGACCTGCTCTCATTGTCCCTGCAGAAGACTACCGCAATTGAGCCACCTACCACAGAGCCCCCAGCACCACCCCCTGTACCTCCTGACCCTAGGAGGTCCATGCCCAGTTTTCCAGAGCCAACTGAGGCCCCTGTGGTGCTGGTCACACCCTCTCGAACCAGCACAGACACTTTGGACTGCAGTTTGCCTTTTCGACTGGCGCTGCTCTCTTTCTTGGATTTGCCAGAGCGGCCTAAATCCTTTCGGCTTCCCTTTTCCCGCTCTTTGTCCTTTCCCATCTTCCTGGCTCGCTTTGCTGAGGGGAGACCAGATGAGATGGAAGCAGAGCCTGAAGTGACCGTCAGTGAAGAGAGGCATTTGTTTTTAGTTCTATTGGAAGAGGTGGACGATTCAGATTGGCCAATTTTCTTTAAACCGCGGGACTTCTTTTTCGGGTGATGTCGTCCAGTCTTGGGAGTAGTTTTAGTTTTGGGGCTGGGGACGGGGGGTTCTGGAGGCAGGGCAGCAGGAGGTGTATCCTCCAAAGATGGGTAGTCGGAGTCCAAAGCTTCACCATCCAAAGACAACACATCAATCTCCAGTTTGTCTGAATAGTGGTCTGACTCGTAGCTGTGATACCTCGGCGGTGAGAGCGACTGTGATCGACTGTGACAGCTTCCTCGATCCTCCACCTCTCCGGCTGAGTGCCATTTTCTCTTCTTCTTCCTCTTGTGGGGCTTGTCAGATTCCTGCATGGGCCGACAGGGAGAGGTCGAGGCGAGCCTTGGGGAGCCAGGTACGGTGGTGGTGGTTGTGGTGGTGGTGACAGTGATGGTTCTCTTGATGGCAAAGAGGTCAGACCCATTGAGGTCTTGAATAGATGGCGGGACAACAGGACGACCATCCCGTCGCCGCTCCCTGTCTCGCTGCCTGTCTCGATCACCCTCCCTCTTCTCCCTGCTTCTTTTGGACCCCTTTGAAATGCAGCGCTCTCTGCTGCTAGAATGCTGCCTTCCTTTCCTTTCCCTCTCCTTCTTTTGAGAGCTAGAGTCTCGATCTCTTTCATCTCTTCTATGGCTATTGGTACGATTTTGTTCTCTCTCTCTTCCTCTATCTCTGTCCCTGTCTTCGTCTCTGTCCCTGTCTCTAACTCTGTCCCTGTCTCTATCTCTGTCCCTCTCTCTCTGTCTTTCTTCAGACAGGCTTGATAAGGAGTGTCTCGTGTGGCCCCCTCTTCCTGAAGAGTTACAGGACCGGGAGGCCTCTGGGCTGCTGTGACGTTTTTTCTTCATCTTCCGGCTACTGCTCCTGCTGCTCCTCGTTCCTTTAACCTCTTTGTGCCCTCGCTCCTTTTCTTTGCTCCTCTCCTGACCTCCCTCTTTGTCCTTCCTTCTCTTCTTCCTTCTCTCCTCCTTCTCCACAGCCTTTCTATCCTTGCTTTTCTGCTGGTCGCGGTCCTTGGAACTCTTGGAGGACTTGCAGTTCTTACTTCCTTGCTCTACAGGAGGTGTGAGAGGGGAAGAGGGTGTTGAAGTTGGAGGATGGGACGGAGGAGGCGGTGGCTGAGGTGAGAGTGGCGAAGAAGCAGGAAAGGAGAGATACCTTTCCTTTCGTCTGCTGACCAGCTTCCTCCTCAGATCCTCCACTCCTACCACAGGCTCATCCTCTGGCTCCCCGTCCACCTCCCAGTTGCCCTCTGTACGCACGGACACAAAGCCATCCCCGTCCAGCACGCGGAGGATGCGCTCTGGCTTTGAACCAAAGAAGGAGATGCTGGGAGAATTAAGGGGGAGGATGTCACCAGCAGGTCTCTTATTGCTTCCATCTCTGTCAGCAGCCCCAACTATCTCTCCCTCTTCTATCTCAGAGTGATCAGAGTCAGCATTATCCCTCTGCTCTCCAGCTTTGCTGGTGCTACAGTCCACTCTCCTCCTCAGAGGGAGCTGGGTGGCCAGTCCAGGACTTGGCAGGTCAGTCAAGGTGTCAGTGGAATCTGGAGGTTCTTCCTCCTTCTCCTCCTCATCTCCTCGCTCAGCGTTTCTCTTCACTCCCCTCACTTTGCCACTCCTGTCATCAGAATCTGACGCTGGAGAACCAGTGGGGTCAAAGGGGTCATATTTCTCACCTTCTCCCTCCTCCCCCTTCACTCCCTCAGTTGGATGGAAAGGATCATACATCTCCCTTTTCCCGCACTCTTCTTCACATTCAACACTTGGCTGCACTGAAGTGTGAGGGAAGGAATCTGATGTGGTAGTGTTGGATGTAGGTGTGGAGAGAGGCTGGGTTGCTAGAGAGGCAGAAGTGGAGGGCACCCTGGCCACCTCTGTCCTGTGGGTCTGACTCTTTACATGGTTCTCATAAACTGACAAGTTGGCACAGACAGAAGAGGAGGGCGACAAGGGTGAAGATGGATCAGATGAAGGAGATGACAGAGACAAGGAGGGTGAGCGGGGAGGAGGGCTCCTTGCAATCTCTCTAACTCCACTTGGGGAAGAGGAGGCAGCAGGCCTCCGTTTGAAGCCTGATGCTGGAGTCAAGTCCATGGGCCAGGAAAACTGCTGATGCAGAAGTCAGACAGAGGGACCTGGAGGATGGTGAAGGCCACGGCAGAAAAATGGAATCCAGGAATAAACCTAGTAAAAAGGACAGGACACATGCAGTCTTTATCTTACAACAGATGAAGAGTAAAAAACTGGACATCTGACAATATTTATGAGCTCATGACTGCAGGCTGTGATGCTCACAGTTCAAGTGAATTTAGATGTTATGTCACAGCATGCATGTGCAGGAACATGGACACATCCTCACAGAAACAGGACGTGTGTGGCTTTAATGTGAGGAGAGGCTGGCTTTCAGTCAGTGCAGGTACAAACACTGTGTGAACTCAGCTCCACTGAACGAACACGCTCAGTCTAGCCGACAGGCCTGTGTTCATGAAAACTGCTCTTTGATGTAGCGTTATGAGAAGGTTATTTCAGTGTTGTTGTGTTGTCTCTGTGTGCTGCTCGTTCACTCGGTGTTGCTGGCTCTCGTTACAGAGAGGTGACCGTCTCTGCTCAGCCTGTTAGCCGCGTGTTGACGCTCGGGGCTGGGCTAACGCCGCCGGCTGTCCGGCTCAACATCTCTGGAGCAAACGCGGTACATGCTGACTACAGGGTTTGAATCCGGGTTCTCTCTGTTCATACATGAACGTTGATTCATGAAGAGACGTCCAGCTCCTGTGAGGATGTGTCGGGAAAACATATTCAACTGGCTAGCTGGCTAGTTTAGCTTCCAGTGGCTAGCTAGCTAAAGACTGTGTGCGTGTATGACTGCTGAGTTACCTTCAGTCCGCGGGTGAGCAGCCTTCGCTTCGCATTAACTGGGAACTCTTGTCTCTTTCAAAGACATTAAACCGAGCGTTCAAACACACCATGCACTCCTTTTTGCCATTTTAAAACCGCAACAGCACCCCCATTCCGTCAATCGCCGCCATCTTCCTTCCCCTCAAACCGGACGACAAAGAATGATGGGAAACTGAGTCCTGAGTCCTGCGCGCGGCCACAGTCTCTGCTATTATCTCATTCATTCAAATTCAAACGAGAGAACATTAGAAAATTAAACATCAGCAATAAACTAATCAATCTTACAAACAAAAGTCATTCCAGTTCATTCAGAGGTTTTGTCTGGATGAGATTGAAAACGTTCAAAGAGTCATTTCAAATATTCAATTAAACTGTGAAGCCTGCATTGTGTCATGAATGATTGAATGACTACAAACTTTACAATGGTGAATTTTAATCAGATGATCAATTATTTATTTTTTTTAAAGTAAAAAAAATAACTAATGACTTCAAAGTGTATTTAAATTATGCATAAAAACTGTAAAACCTGATCATTTAAAATAATCAGCTCTGATCATTTTTAAAATGGAATTTTGGTTCCAATATTATGACTGCTCTATTTTAAAAACATCTCTCTCATTTTAAGATGTAAAACAGCTGCACCACCTACAAATATTATTACACAGATTGTCATTTTGTATGGAAGTCCTAAGCTGTCATGTATTTATGCATTTTAAGCATTCTGAATCAGTTGCAAAGTCCTAAGTCCTTATTAGAGCAGCCTGATAACAAGGAGTTACAACAGTCCAGCCTAGAAGTAACAAAAGCATGGACAAATTTTTCTGCCTGATGTTATAGGTGAAAAAAGGTCCTTGAAATTTGTTTTATGTGGACGTTAAAGGACAAATGCTGATCAAAAACAACTCCAAGATTCTTTACAGTGGAGCTGGAGGCCAGGGTGATCCCATCTAAAGTAACTAAGTCTCTAGAAAGAGAGGTTCTGAGGTGTTTGGGTCCAATTACAAGAACTTTAGTTTTGTCAGAATTTAAGATCAGAAAATTGTAGGTCATCCAACTTTTTATATCCTTAAGGCATGCTTGGAGTTTAGTTAACTGATTGCTTTCATCAGGCTTGATCGATAAATATAATTGAGTGTCTAAGAGACAGATTGACGGCTTAGGTGAAGAAATTAGTTATTTGATGAAGGTCAATGGGAGAAAAACTAAAGACTAAATATACAGTCAGGCCCATAAATATTGGGACATCGACACAATTCTAATCTTTTTGGCTCTATACACCACCACAATGGATTTGAAATGAAACAAACAAGATGTGCTTTAACTGCAGATTTTCAGCTTTAATTTGAGGGTATTTACATCCAAATTAGGTGAACGGTGTAGGAATTACAACAGTTTGTATATGAGCCTCCCACTTTTTAAAGGGACCAAGTATTGGGACAAATTAACAATCATAAATCAAACCTTTACTTTTTAATACTTGGTTGCAAATCCTTTCCAGTCAATTACAGCCTGAAGTCTGGAACGCATAGAGATTCTGCGTTTCATCCCTGGTGATGCTCTGCCAGGCCTCTACTGCACTGTCTTCAGTTCCTGCTTGTTCTTGGGGCTTTTTCCTTCAGTTTTGTCTTCAGCAAGTAAAATGCATGCTCAATCGGAGTCAGGTGATTGACTTAGCCATTGCATAACCTTCCACTTCTTTGCCTTAAAAAACTCTTTGGTTGCTTTCGCAGTATGCTTCGAGTCATTGTCCATCTGCACTGTGAAGTGCCGTCCAATAAGTTCTGAAGCATTTCGCTGAATATGAGCAGATAATATTGCCTGAAACACTTCAGAATCCATCCTGCTGCTTTTGTCTACAGTCACATCATCAATAAATACAAAAGAACCAGTTCCAGTGGCAGCCATACATGCCCATGCCATGACACTACCACCACCATGCTTCACTGATGAGGTGGTATGCTTTGGATCATGAGCAGTTCCTTTCCTTCTCCATACTCTTGTCTTCCCATCACTCTGGTACAAGTTGATCTTTGTCTCATCTGTCCATAGGATGTTGTTCCAGAACTGTGAAGGCTTTTTTTTTTAGATGTCGTTTGGCTTAACTCTAATCTGGCCTTTCTATTTTTGAGGCTTACCAATCGTTTACATCTTGTGGTGAACCCTCTGTATTCACTCTGGTGAAGTCTTCTCTTGATTGTTGACTTTGACACACACATACACCTACCTCCTGGAGAGTGTTCTTGATCTGGTCAACTGTTATGAAGGGTGTTATCTTCACCAGGGAAAGAATGCTTCGGTCATCCACCACAGTTGTTTTCCGTGGCCTTCCGGGTCTTTTGGTGTTGCTGAGCTCACCAGTGCGTTCTTTCTTTTTAAGAATGTTCCAAACAGTTGATTTGGCCACACCTAATGTTTTTGCTGTCTCTCTGATGAGTTTGTTTTGATTTTTAAGCCTAATGATGGCTTGCTTCACTAATAGTGACAGCTCTTTGGATCTCATATTGAGATTCCAAATGCAAATAACACACTTGAAATGAACTCTAGACCTTTTATCTGCTCCTTGTTAATGGGATAATAAGGGAATAACACACACCTGGCCATGGAACAGCAATTGTCCCAGCAACAAATAAAACGGGCCCCAGCACCGAACCCTGGGGCACCCCTGTGATGAGATCTGGACGACTGTCCAAGCCAGTACCTATACCCTGAATGAGCGCCCTGTGAGATTAAAATGTATAAATGCATTACTGTTTAGGGCTTCCATCATTTTGCAATACTTATACTACACCATTTAGTTCTGTCTAGTTAAGCAAAATTAATATATATTTACTATCATTTCATCACATTTTCAATATTTGAAACACAAACACAGAACATTGCTGACAAACTAATTTTATTTCAAAACTGATTAAACAAAGCAAGTAATGCACATATAAAGCATTAAATATACACTTGGTAATCAGAAATATGAAACAAGTATGTTTTATTGAATCTCTAGATGTTTAAATTTATGTGCTGAAAGACAACCAAAGCTTTTCTCACTAATTTGTACAAGCAGAACCAAAAGCAGAACTTTTACAGCTAAGACATCGCCAAGGAACAATGGCAGAAAGTACCACATCATGTCAGCTTGAGTCTTTGGACCCAGTTGTTCCACAGCTAGACAGGTTCATACAAATGTTAACAATTTGTAGCTACAGTGATGACTTGATAAGAGACTTTTTACCATTTGGTACCCTCACAATCAGGGGCAGACTGGGGTCACTGTGGCCACTGAGCGCAGTCTGGCCCTAGTCCATACACAATACTTATGTTTTACAGCCAAACTAGTCTAAATGCGTTGTGCTAAAAGTTAGACAAATATTTTTTATCACATTACAGCCACCCACCTGACTAGCATCCCCCTCCCGGTTATGCAGACACGGCTCTCTCTCTGTCATTCACTCACTCAAACACACCATACTTGAGAACTAAAGTACTGTAGGCACTCCCCCAGAAAAAAAAATGTAATTTTTAAGACATAAATGAGGCATTCTGGTGTACTCTGAAGATAAAATAGAGGGAAAAGACAACATTGCTTCAGATTAAAACTTTTTTTTTGAAGATTTAGTATTGACTGAGGTTCCTATCATTGTACTGGCAAGAATGGATGGAGTGTATGACCTGGACCAGCCTTCACCATGGGCCTCTTAGGTCACACTTTCTTCTTCCACCACTCCTGCCCTATTCTCATCTGTATCTTAATAGCTGTAGTCAGATACTGAATATGAAAAGACACTGCCACATGGTTGAGCTTTACACATGTCCTGAGATTTTCAGCCAACTATGATCATAGAATATATTAGCCTACCTATTACAGCAGGTAGCACACACACTAATCACTCCTCTCCCTCGTAGACGGTAGTAAACACACTAACGTCAGTGCGTCACTTAAGCACCACGCTGTACCGGGCCGGCCACTGACCCATCGGGGAAACTCCCAGTTCCCCCATAGGCCAGTCCGCCCCTGGTGGCTGCCCTAGAGTACCAGCTGTTCTGTGATTCTCCAGATCACACAGATGGCCAGTCCGCCCCTGCTCACAATGACCAACCAGTCTGACCAGCAGTGACACAGGAAATCTAGAAAGAGATGCATTGTTCTGTTCCTGAAGGTAAAAGAGAACAATGGAATCACACACAGTCTGACACTGTGTGCAAAATTGAAAGAAAGAAAACAAACATCTGTATCATGCAAAAGCAGAATGTTTACTGGTAACTTCCATGTAATGTAATATTGATGATGAATGAACCCATCAGCCTTAAAATTCCTGCATTTCTTCATACTAACACATTGTAATGCAGGGTAGTAGATATGGCGTGAATAAATAATAAATATACCTGCAGCTCCTGAAGTTACATGCATAAAAGAAATTACACAAAGTTTCTAGTGCACTAAAGAAATGAAGCTTGTGTAGTCCGATGTATTTAGGTTGGCAGCAAAACAGACAGAAAATCATTTCATCATCATTGAACCTGAATGTGTCTGTGGACCAGGACCAGAGTTTCTCTGGCTCCCAGTGCACACAAGAAACTGTGCAATGTCTTCTGCAGGTCATTTCTGGAGCTCCATACATACAGTACACACAGTAGCTTCAAAACTCTCATTCAACTGAAAACATCTTTATTTACCAGAAATTAACAGTAACTCACACAAACAACAGCAATGCAGAGAAATCTAACAAAGCAAATCAAGTGATTTTATAACTTGCTGTCAGAGCTGAATGTAATGTAATTCAGACATATAAAAAATAAAAACAGAAAGAACCATAATGTCTGTTTTGTGCACATTCAGGATTTGTTTTGGTTTTGTTGTTCTGCAGCCATTCAAGGCTGTTTGGAACAGAGTTTCCCCTTAAAGACTAAAGGTTTTCTTCCGAGACTCCAAAACATGAAACTGCAGATGTGTTGGGACAATAATCCCAGTTTTTCAGCATTATTACACGTGTAAAGCCTCTAACCAAATGAGCAGCTTGCATGAACACACCAACTTAAAGCTGAAAGAACACAAACACAATAAATAAACAGTCAGTGCTGAATGTAACAGTCAGTTTGTGTGTTTGTAGTTTTCTATATGTAATGATGACATAATGATGTTTCTGACCTATCAGCTGAGACACCTCCACCCCTTCCTGATGCTACTCTGAAAGTAAAGATAAAACAGCGAACATGCCCGTCAGAAGAATTACTGATGACCTCACATTTAGCCAACATTCAGCTAGCCATTTGGCTGTCTGTGCTGTTTACTTTGACCAAGTCTGGTGATATTTTAAAAAGAAAACATTGTATAGTGCTGTTTAATCATTTAAATTGAGCCAGCGCTGCAGATTGTATCATTTTGAAACTGTAAGGCCACGTTCAGACAGGGACAGGCAAACCGGACACCGGTGGGGGTCGTGCGTTTCTGCACCGTCTGAATACGCACTAAAGTATGTCAATTTGTAGAATACCAACTAAAAAAAATAGCATACTGCAAAGATGAGTATACAGACCATACTGTATACATTAAGCATGTACTATGGAGCGGGGGCAGTCATGCTTCACCTTTCAGTGCACTGTGTAAGCAGCAACCTTAAACACAGCTGATGATCAGAATCTGCACTTTAAAACACATTTGAGGACAGCATTTGGCACGTTATGATTTGGTACTTTCATCCTCTACTGACCTCAGCATGACCACAACCAGGACAGAACTATCTGTGATACATACCACGTGGAATTTTGTCTTTTAACTCCCCTTCCTGGATCACGCACATGTACAATGCTCTGTCAGAAGAAAAGACATACAGTACGTCCTGTGTTAGAACTCTTCAACCCCTCTTCAGTGGCAGAAGAGGCTGTGAAAGAACATGAAACGGGGAGGAAGAGTAGAGCTGTTCGGGACTAGCAGCGTGCATGGTGGAACAGGTCAAACCTTTTGTTCTCATCAACACTTTTTGCTTAAATAGTCACTCTAATTCCCCACCTTGATCTCCCTCTGACTCTAAAAGGAGTGGAGCTAGGAGGATCAGCTGGACAAAGAGAGGCACCTCCTGCTCTCAGACCAGTCCAGCATCCTTGGCCATCTGGTAAAAGGGGCCTCTTTGAGCGATGAGATTCGAGGGATTGTCGAATTCTGTCATCTCTCCCTTGTCCAGCACCAGGACCCTGGAGGAGCCAGAGCACCACAAAGAAGTGTGAGAACTACATCTACTATGCAGCATTTGTGACCATGACCACGGTCTGTATGAACACCAATGGACAGGTGTTAACAAGTATTCTGTAATGACTGTTAACGTGTGGTGTACAGTACCTGGTGTAGTCCATGATGGTGTTAAGGCGATGAGCTATTGTCAGGACGGTGCAGTCCTCAAACTGGGAGCGGATAGTAGACTGGATGAGGTTATCTGTTTCCATGTCCACAGCTGCCGTGGCCTCGTCTAGAACCAGGATCTTGGTTTTCCTCAGCAGAGCTCTGGCCAGGCACAAAAGCTGCCGCTGACCCACACTGGAGGGAAAACACAAGTGAGGTGCTTACACAAGCTGGAGGTAGCACATCAGCAAACACAGCGACACAGACGATCTCCTAATAATGGCTAAAGTTCAGCATCTGTGCATAACTCTTGTTCTTCAAGAACAGCTAGCAGTACAAAGGGTTAAAAAAAACAAGTGTGCGAATGCTTTTTAGTCCAGTGAATCAAACACTGAAGAGTGTTAAAATACAGCATCACCAGCTAATTCAAATAAAAGCAGTGTGTTCATGTCTGGTTCACCTGAGGTTCTCTCCTCCTTCACTACACTCATGACTGAGTTTGTTGGGCAGGCCAGACACAAAGCTCTTGAGATGGGAATACTCCAGAGCCCTCCAGATTTCCTCATCAGAGTAGCTGTCAAAAGGATCCAAGTTCATCCTCAGAGAGCCTGAAAACAGCACCGGGTCCTGAGGAGGAAGTTTTGCAGTTGAATATTTTTTATTTACATGTTGACATTCACATCAAATCTGATTGCTTCAGGTAAAACAGACCCTGCTTTCCTGATAAGTGCAATTTCATTTGGGCTGCTCCGAAAGCTGTCGATGTGGACTGAACAACCAGACAAAGACCACAACAGGGTGATCTCTGTGGTGTTAAGGCAAACCAGCCAACCACAAGATTTTATTCAGGAAGTGATCTTATAATTGATCTGTGTAAGCCATGTATGTGCTTCTGCAAATCATTTGGTAACCACAGTAACACAAACAGTAGCATTGTACCTGGCGTTAGCATTTATTGTTCAGATGTCTTTTAACTCAACATGTTCTTTTGCATCCTCTGCACTGACCTGTGGTATGATGGTGATTCTGGAGCGGAGCTCATGGAGGCCCAGCTGAGCAATGTCCACCCCATCAATGAAGATTTGGCCCTCGGCTGCCTCAATGATCCGGAACAGCCCCAGTGTAAGTGATGACTTCCCAGCTCCCGTGCGCCCAACAATCCCCACCTGACACAAACAAATGATGGGATGACAGGATGTTATGTTTACAAAGATATAAGATACAAAAATATATCAAATGAATTTAGTTTGATCTATTTTTTGTAATCAACAAATTATTATCCTTTTGTTCAGATTGCCCATGTGTTCTGCTACAAAACATTCAGGTGTAAAGTCCATCACAGAAGATAGAAAAAGCTCAAACATTTGAACTATCAATGGCAATGCAGTGTGACTGATATTTTCTGTCAGCCTCACCTCATTTTACTGTCAGGTTCTCATCCACTAACATGAAATCTGGTTTGCCACCTGCATGTGAATGCAACATTTCAGGCCACAGACATACTGTCCACATACATACATGGACACTGAGAATAGTGATTGAAATGCAGACCTTCTCTCCTCCGTTAATGTTGAAGGTGATGTTGCGTATGGCTGGGTCCAGATCATGGCGGTATCGAAGGCTGAAGCCTCTGATGTCTATGCAGCCATGAGTGGGCCACCCTGATGGGAGACTAGAGAACTCGTGTTTCCACTCAGCCTGTTGATCAGAGGACACACATTAAAAATGACATGTGTCACAGGTGAAATATTTGTGAGAAGTGAGAAAGAAATAAAAAGTGTCCAGCGAGAATTTGAAACAAGTGAACAAATCTGTAAAAACGGTTTGTGTGTTTTTCTTTCTAATTAAGAGTGAAACAAAATATATATATAAATATATGTGTTAACTACACACACTTTACTGTTACAGCTGCTCATGAATCATTTATCAGCTCACGGCACGTCTGTGCTGCACCACCGGAACTCACAGAGAGCAAAAAGGAGCTGGTTGTTGATACTCATCCATTCATTCATTCATTCATTCATTCATTCATGTTCATGTTACTGATATTCAGTCAGTGTGTAGCACAAACAAACTTCTCTTTTGTTTTCTTCCTTTGTTGAACTCACTGAGTCAGTTGTGATCTAACACAGTTTATGGCTTATAGGAAAAAATGTGTGCTGTGTCATCATTTTATTTGCATCTAATTATCACTATCCATTGAGAAAAATCTAAATACACTCTCCAGCTGTTATCTTATGTTTTGTTTCAATCCAGCACCATGAATAAGTAAAAGGACCTCTAAGGTTTGACCCTGGATTCTTGGTTCTTTGTACCTCTTTCTCTGTGTCACTGTACTCTTTCACTTTCTCTACAGCAACTATGTTGGTCTCCACATCAGAGGACATCCTCACCAGCCAGGTCAGAGAGGAAGTCAGCTGCACAGAGCAAAGCAGTGTTTGACTCATGACAGTCACATCTACACATGCAGAGAGTTTTATTTGGTTTGCTTTGAGATTTCTGTCTGCAGCACACATTGGAGGTGAAAAAACTCATTTTGAGTTCAACTCAAAAGGTGTCTGTCTTTCTAAAGATCAGTAATCCGTAATGTCACATGTGTGAATTGCTACAATACTCAAGTGAATATAAATGAGATTTGTATGAACTAAAATCATATGGGTCCAAATTAATATAATTTCTTTAATATAAGGAACAGTTATTGATGGAGGTGAAGGTGTGACTAATGTCTACCTGGAGGGCGTAGGAGATAGACAGCCCCATGATGCCTGGACTGAGGCTCTCTCTGGCTATGACCGCAAACAAAGCAGCAAATGTGACGATGAAGTTTCCTACAAACTCCAGGCGAACTGCCAGCCACCTACACACACACATTCACAGACATGATGAGGAAAGAAGGCACATTTAGTAAAGACATTTAAATAGATCAAAACAATTCTTTAAAATCTGTAGCACAGCTTTCTATACTCACTGCAGCAGGCAGTGTGGGAAGACAGAAGTAGTTGGGTCACCAACCTGTTTGCTACTATGCTTGGGTAGTAAGCCTTCTGATTGTGGTCCACCCGCTGATCACTCTCACAGATGAAGCGCTCCTGTTCACCAAACGCTCGAATGACGGAGGTGCCCAGCAGTGTTTCATTGAAGTGGGTGTAGATGGGTGAGCGGCTGACTGACTCCAGACGCTTCAGCTGGCGAGATGATGCCACATAAAACCTCTGGACAGAGGAAGGACAGAGACATCTCACAGCTTTATTAATATCTAATAACCAGTTAGAATTAAACACGATCCAGATAAAAGCAGCAGGACAGTGACACTTTGTTTTTTACACCCACAGCAGATCCACTGTCACATGACCTCCCATATGAGAAAAAGAACTTGCAACGAACCTGCACAAAAAAGTAGAGCAGGCCCAAAAAGGGAATGATGATTGCTACCAGCGGTGTGGCAACCAGGATGACGACACAAGCAGCCAACACGTTGAACATGGAGCCCATGAACATCTTAATGATGCTGGGGATCACTGAGTCAATGGTGTCCATCTCCTTGGCAAAGCGGTTCACCAAGTTGCCGCTAGGGGTTCGTTCAAAGAAGGACATGGGTGAGCGCAGGACGTCATACAGCATGGACTGGTGGAGGAAGCGAGACGCCAGGATGCCCCCGATGGACATGGAAAGAGAGTAACCAAAGACTGCTACACCTGCAAGAGTTTTATTGATTTGCAAAATATGTCAGAAATGGGAGAGAATATTCACAGTGTGTGTATGATCAGCTGTGAGATGGAACGTTGCTGTGAGTGGATGTGTGTTCAGTGAAGACACGAATGACACAGAAACAACTGCTGCATGTCTGTACAATTCTTTTCATGATCTCTCATGCCCAACAGCTTTAATGTGTAGTTTCTGTATTGTGTATCTGCCACCCCCCCACCCCACCTCACCCTGGGACACGCCGAGTGCACCATACACCCCGAGTCTCATCTGTCTGTTAGGCTGCGTGCCGTTAACCACGGGGTCGTCGGTCCACAGGCTCAGCCAGTAGTTGGAGAACAGGGAGAGCAGGTGATGGGTGAGGAACAGCAGGAGACTGATGAAGGACAGGAGAACTCCGATGGCTTTCAGATAGGCCCAGAACACAGACAGTCTGACCTGGGGAGGGAGGAGAGAACAGCTGCACTCAGGCTGTGTTTGGGACTATCATATACGGCATATTAATATGTGATGAAGAATTCTTTGCTCTGATGTGGTGGAGCATGTCCACACTCTACCTACCCGTCCAGTGCTGGCCTTGTCAGCCTCTGTCAGCTTGCCCACCAGAGGATTCTTGGTGTTATTGCTCAGTACCTTGGCCTCCTTGTCCTTCTGGGCCAGTTGGGACACATTGCTGTCACCCAGACTGCAACATGGAACAATTTACAGAAACAACTTGTTCTGGTCATAAACACTTAAGTAATGAGCCTGATGGGTTTGTTCTCGGTGATTTAACAGAATTTGTAGCACTCAATACATTTTTCGTACTAAGAAACTGAAGACCTAATTAAAGTCTGAGTTTTTACATCAACTCAGTCACTTAATTACGATAATTTAGCCAAGATGAGATGACAAGAGCATGCATGATCTTGTTGAGCTCGGGTCAAGAACAGACTTGATTTTTGAGATTTCAAAAAAAGAATACTTAAACTGACAATGAATTACTCTGTGTATCTAAAGCCTTATTTCTTATTTGTCTGTGCTGTAGAGCTCCAATGCTGTCCAGTTCCACTTACCCAACAAGAGGAGTTGCAGAGCCGTTCTCTAGCCCTTTGGCTATACTCTTTGGTTCAGATTCTGAAGGAAGGAAACAAAACATCTGCAACCACTGCAACAAACAACTAAGATACAGTAAATTCATGAACCAGATTTCACAACTCTAGTTCTTTAACTCTCCGTGTTGAGATTGAGGAAAATCTAAAAATACTTTGTTAAACTTAGGTGCATACCTAAATTTCCACAAGACACACAATCATCAAGACTCTGTAAAGTGCAGTGTGCCTCACCACTGTGCTCGACAGCACTGTATGTCCGCAGAAACTCTGAGAAGGCTCCCTCTTTGGCCATGAGCTGCTGATACGAGCCCATCTCTGTGATCTCTCCCTCCACCATCACCAGAATCAGGTCGGCCTGGGGCAGGTAGCTCAGCCCGTGGGTAACCAGCACACGTGTCTGGACACATCCACACACATTTAACATGCTTGTGGGGTGGTGATTCCTGTACCATTTCAGTAAACCGTCAGTCTCATAACCCATTGGCTATCATCTGCTCATGACCTTGCCTGGTTTCCAGAAAATGGACAGTGGGTGTCTGGGCCAAGACTTCCTCTGCAGCAATTTGATATGTGAGAGTGATGCAAGAGACACATTCAGCTAATCTCTATAAACAGATATCCACATATGGATGGAGTAAAAGCTGTAAAAACTGACAAACTGCCATCAGATCAATCAGTTGTCATTGCTTCACCTGTTTGTATTGATACTGTACCTGCCTATAACAACAACATCAATCAGTGTGTATAATTTGCAACAAGCAGCAAATTGAAAATATGAGAACACACACACACACACACACACACACACACACACACACACACACACACACACACACACACACAACACACACACACACACACACACACACACACACACACACACACACACACACACACACACACACACACACACACACACCTTATCCTTCAGCAGTCCCTGTGGGCCGATGACTTGTTCAAAGATGTGTTTTCCAACATGACTGTCGACAGCAGACAGTGGGTCATCCAGCAGGTACACAGCACGGTCACAGTAAACAGCCCTGGCCAGGCTCACCCTCTGCTTCTGACCTCCAGACAGATTCACTCCCTGTACAGAAGAGAGACAAAGACATGCATGGAACTTTATCCATCAGGCAAGCGCTCCTGGTTGTCCCAAAAACAACTGTCTTGTCTTCTTGATCCCAGAAAAGTGCTTTAAATGCTGACATCTTCAACAGCTAGCAGCAGCCGTATCACTCTGCAGATAAACAGACTTGTGCGCTGATACCTTCTCTCCAATCTCAGTCTCGTCTCCAGCAGGAAGAATCTCCAGGTCAGGCTGGAGGGCACATGCATCCACCACACGCTGATACCAGGCCTCCCTCCTCTCCTGACCAAACATTATGTTGTCTTTCAGCGTGGCATTCTGGATCCAGGCCTGCTGGGGAACATAGGCCACCCAACCCTGTGAAGCAACGCACACAGAACACAAACATTGCCAATTTCATGTGTGTAATGATGTCAGACAGAATTAAAACAGGAAAACTAAGTGACTGCTTCTACCATCACTGGCAGAACTCTATGATAGAGTGCACTTTATGTAGAGGAATTGTAGTGAAATAATACCTGTTCTACTTTAAGCCCTGAAAATCTGAAAATAAGACAGCATGTTGGAGGAGCAGCAGACAGAGAGGTTTCAGTGCATGCTGTCTCACCTTGACCGTCACAGTTCCTTCTAGTTTATCCATCTCTCCAAGCAGGGCAGAGAGAAGTGAGGACTTTCCTGAACCCACATGTCCCACCACAGCCACCAGAGAGCCTTCTGTGATGGAGACATTGAGCCTGCAGAAACACAGCAAGATTTAACGGTTCACTTCCAGCTAAGGAAAAACCACGTTAAATAACATAGCCTAAAAAACACATCTAATATTGTTAATACTGATATTGTGGGAGAAAACACATCACATGAGTTTAATATTCTTATATGTGTTATGGAATTTTCTATCCTTAGGTTACATGAGGTCACATGTGGGCCTTGAGTCCTCAGCAGTATTAGTTGTTTGGCTTTGGTTGAGAACAGTAGGTGCCAGTCTACCTCAACACTGTGGTGGCCAGGGTGGAAGAGACCTATTCCTGCCTTCATAGACATAATAGATAGCTTGCCGTTGATGTTCCAATCTGCGTAAACAGACATCTGTGTCTCCAGACTAGAATATGCTGCCAATAACACCTGCATGGGTAAAAACATTCTCTTAATTCTGGGCATGTAGTATTTGTGGTGTTATCTTGGGGTTTAAAGTCTATCCACCAGGATGAGTTGGGCAGAATGTGAGACAGACTCAGGCACTTCTGATGTACTTTGAGAGTGTCTCTAATTCTCCTTGGCGACAGACAGACAGACAGACAGACAGACAGACAGACAGACAGACAGATTCCTGAGGAAAGATGACACATACTTCTTGAGTGTTGGTGATTCAGTTCTGGACCAGCTGAAAACTCCATCTACGATGGAGATACTGTGCGGGGCTGAGGAAGAAAGAAGTGCTGCATTTATATACCTGCCTATGCAGAAAACACAGGACAGAGGATCTACACAGCATAATGAATCTTCAATTCTGAGAGGAGAGGAGGGGAAAAAAGAAAACAGACTCACAGCTTGCTGATGCTTTGTGCTCCACACTGTCTTCCTGCAGCTCTTCATGTGATAGAAACACTCTCAGTCGCTTCAAGGACACACTGGCCTGAAGACAAACACAGAGGGAGTAAAACCTACAAGGACTGACACCTGAACCTGGTTTAGCCACTGTGTGACTGTACAAACAGTTTGTATCTGCACACTCTGAATCCTGCAACAGACAACAATAAGACTTCCTGACAATATTTATCAAGTCATGTTAAACTTTTAAGTTTAAAGTTTAACATTAGCTCACAGCAGGCTGCCATCCACTCATCCAAATGGTCACCATGCTTCACACTACAATAAAAGTTCACACGAAACATGTAACACAATAAAGAATTTGTCCACATAAATTACTGATGAACAGATTTGTCCCTCTGCGCTGTAATGACATCTCTCTTTAAAACTGCATAAACCAGGAGAAAACAATAAGAAGTGATTTAGTGCAGACTCAGATGGTCGCTGTGGACCAAGGGTGGATAATATCACCACAGGTGAGCATCTTAGCCTGCCCAGACATACCTCATCCTCCTGGTTGCCCAAAGATAGTGTTAAACCCTGGTACACCTGTTTGCAGTGTTTATTAGTACTACTTTCTACAGAAAAAATACTTCCAATTGACGTGCTTTTTTTTACATGTACTGTATAATACTACCATTACCATGTTACAGTCTTTTCTGTAGTCATGTGATTTCTATCATGTATGCAATACATGCTAATGTAATGAAGTATGGCATTAAAGAAATCATAATTTCATAATTAGATTTCTCTTGGAGAATGCTGATAAAGGCCTTTTGGACCAAAAGGTTCCAGGAACCAGTCTCATCTGAAGAACCATGAACACTGTCACCCTCAGCAAGGTGAAGGCCATTATTTGACAATAATGAACTTCTCCACACCTTAGTTCTAACTACATGAAAATCAGACATGAAAGGTAATGCTATCCAGAGGAACACAGGAGACGACTGATTTTGTCTGAGTGCTTACAGTGTAAACAAAGGCACACTAACCTGCACCATACTACTGATGACCATTGGCAGCATGTTGAGAGGAAAGCGGAGGATGTTGAAGAGCGCCAGTGACACAAAGGCCTTCTGAGCATCGAGCACGTTGTGTTCGTCGATCAGCACATACACAGTAAAGGTGGACAGGGCAACCTGCACAGTGACCAGGAGGAGGGACAGACATTACAGAGAGACACAGAGCTGAGAATGTGTTCTGATGATATGCGTTTCTGTTTGCATTAAATGAGATGGCCAGATATAATAAAACAAAATGAAGTATATGATGCCATGTCCAGATGATGAGCTCCTGTGAAATTTTGACACAAACTATGCATTTAATTTCTACATTGTGTTACTCACCAAAAAAGGTGCACAGACCCAGGTGAAGGTGGAGACTGCACCCAGGTAGGCGGCCTTCTTCAGGACCTTCAGCTCACTCTCACGGATTTCTGACACCTTGTCCTTGAAGGCCAGTTCCCAGGCGTACAGCTTCAGCACTTTAATGCCATTCAGCATCTCATTCATCAGCTTAATGCGATTGTCTTTGCTCTTCATTTGAGCCACCTGCTCGACACACACAGACGCACATATAAAATATATACAGATAAAAGCCACACAAAGTTGAACTGTGAATCCTCAGTAGAGTTGCACGATACCCACGGTACCCGCGGTGCCAAAACGTAACCGTTCTGACAGTACTACCGTGGATTACTATACTACCGGTGCCAGTCTCCGCTACATAGCGGCTGCCTCCGCTCTCCTCTCGGCTTGTTACTGCATGCTACTCCCTTGTAAACAAACCAACATGGCAAGTACTGCAGCCGAACTACACAGCTGCTGAATGATTGGCTGTTTGCCTGTTACTGGTGACGTCCGGGGATATGATAGGCTGTTTCCACATGCTGGGTTTGCCCGTCTGTTAGCTGATTGGCTGTTCGTGTGTTTCTGCTGACAAGAACGAACTCCATGAAGACAGTTCCACTTCGATAGAAATTCACTTCAAAACAAACACGCACGGCTTACAGTCACAAACAAGACTCTGCCGTGTCGTCGTCATCAGTGGCAACACTAATTTTGCTCAAAAAACCATCATACACTAAACAAAATTATAAGTAATTAATACGTATTTATAACTTGTACAAATGCATTGCAGTTCATAAAAATAATTTTAAAAAAAGGCAGGAATATCGCGATAATACCCAGAACCGTGATACTTTGTCTGGTATAGTATCGTGGTTACTCATTTTGGTATCTGACAACTCTAATCCTCAATGCTGACTGACCATGAATGGAAAAAAGAAAAAGTTTGAATATGACCTAACACAATGCACAGGTCTGTGAGCCTTCTGAACATTAAAGCTTTACAGTGTCATGGATTAAAGCAAAAAAAGAAAATTGACTGAAATTTGTTTGCAGCCAAGTCATCTTCCCCCATTTGCAATTTGTGAAACATTGTACAGGTTACATTACTTGACACATGCTAAAGAAATAACACAATGCACCACTCCACACATAACCATGTTCTCTAATGCAGCTATCAACTTTAAATATTTGAACAGGAGGATGATCTGAATAGCTGTTCTATTCACATCTATTTCTCTTTTCAATTTAATTTTTAATCTATAGAAATCAATTGAGACATTTTCTTTGCAAAGCCTGTCCCACATCTTCCTCTTTCAAATAATGGACAGGACATGGGTAGCGTAGCTTAGCTTGAAGCATAAAGACTGGGAATAGGTGGAAATGGTTAGCTCAAACTCTGACAAAAGATCTAAATTATGTAAATCAATAACCAAGATTTGGAATGATGAACATATTGGATTTGATTTGTTCAAGTGGAACACAAACAAATATTTGAAAAAAACAACAATTCTGGGCATCATTCAATCCTGTCATGACAACAGCATCAATATCACTAAGTGTTAGTAACTCATGGAGCCAGAGGGGAAGGAGAGAGGCTGAATGAAACTGTTTACACAGATATATTCCAGACAAAGTCCAGACTGTGTCAGACGAGTGTTGATAAAACTTTACAAACAAACTCTCAAAATGACATCACAGCTCTGTGACGCAGTAAAAATGAACTGATTAAAAAAAGAAAATCAGCCATCAGCCAACACTTTTTTTCCCTCCTCTTATGTACAGTACATTGATCTCTTAAGTGGCCTCTGTGAACTCTGAATGACGGAAATCCGTCATAGTGACTGAGAACTTTAATCCATGCAGTGTGTGTGTGCGTGCATGCGTGTGTGTGTGTGTGTGTGTGTGCAAAGTTTTACTTGATAGGTTTTGGTTTTCATGGCGATGACAGCATTTACAGGAACCATCAAAACCATCACAGCCACTCCAGCCAGCACAGATGGACCCAAGTTCTGCACAGCAACAGATAAAACACATCAAGGAAGCATTCTATTTACAAGACTACAGTCTGTGTGTGTGTGTGTGTGTGTGCGTCTCTCTTTCTCAATTCAATTCAATTCAATTCAATTCAGCTTTATTGGCATGGGAAACATATGTTTACATTGCCAAAGCGTGACACCAACAAAAAGCACAGATAAATGTTTTAACATAAAATACAGGAGTATGAAATAATAATAATTAAATTGTTTAATATGTACAAAGTTAATTATTAGGAGGAGACAGTCTCAGTCTGTCCTTCCTGTCTGCTGGACCTCCTTCTGTGGTCGCAGCAGTTCAGAAATCTTGCAGCTATGTTTGCACATTGCTGTACTTCACCAAGCAGGTATGGACGTTTTTGGATGGGGTCTAGTGTCTCAAAGCCTTTCTGGGTGTTTGTAATTTGTGGGAAGTATATGTCTCTGATGTCCTGGTATAGTTGGCAGGTGGTATCTCTCTCTCTCTCTCTCTGTCTCTGTGTGTATCTCTGTGTATCTGTCCCTGTCTGTGTATCTCTCTGTGTGTCTGTCTGTTTCTCTATCTCTGTGTCTCTTGTGTTCCACTTCTCTGCATCTTACTCCGTCTCAGTCCCTCTGCCTCTCACTCCCCGATCCCTCTCTCTGCGTCTCACTCCCACTCCCTCTGCGTCTCCCTCCCACTCCCTCTCACTGATTCTCACTCCCTATGCATCTCACTCCGTCTCACTCCCTCTGCCTCTCACTCCGTCTCACTCCCTCTGCGACTCTCTGCGTCTCACTCCCTGAGTCTCACTCCCTCTGCCTCTCACTCCGTCTCACTCTCTCTGCTTCTCACCCTCTCTGAGTCTCACTCCTACTCCCTCTCACTCCGTCTCAGTCCCTCTGTGTCTCACTCCCTCTGCCTCTCACTCCGTCTCAGTCCCTCTGCGTCTCACTCCCTCTGCCTCTCACTCCGCATAACTCCCTCTGCCTCTCACTCCCTCTACATCTCACCCCCTCTGCCTCTCACTCCCTCTCAGGCTCACTCTGTCTCACAGAGGGTGTCACTCCCTGTACAGATTGTAAAGCCCTCAGAGGCAGAATGTGTTTTGTGAATTTGGGTTGCTCACGACCAATACAGTGCTTCCTAGCACTGATACTAAACTACACCCACACCCACTTATGCTGACATGTTTTTCTAAGAGTTGCACATTGCTAAACAATGAAGTCAAAGTCACATGTCTTTGTTGCTGGAGAGCTGCAGCCCACACCGTGGCTTCATCTTGCAAAGACAGGCGACCACAATGTGAGATTAGAGTCTATAAAATGATCATTTCAAGTACGAGTGGAAACACCAACAGGCCAAAACATTTTTCTACGCAACATGGAACAGCATAACAAGCCTAAGTACCACTGATTACCAGGGTAAATATCCTGTTATAAAAAGATTAGCACCATGCAGGCAGACCCTGTCTTTTGACATTGTGTTCAGACAGAGAGCTTTCAGCTTTCAAGCTGAAAACCTGTGTACCATTCAGTAAACTGCTCAGGAATCAATAGGAAAATTGATAAAGAATTGGTCCATTAAGCAGAATCAATAATGGCTTTGGTATCAATAAAATCTATCAACCGGAAGACATTATCACATCACTGCAGTCTCAGTTACAGTCTGTAATGTCCTCCCCCGTCTGTACCTCTTCATGGAAATGTTGTTATGCATGTGAACTTGGACCTGTATGACAGTCTAGAGCTACTCTGTATTCGTACCTGCCATAGAAAGTAGAGAGCCAGCACCACCTGCAGAGGGGCAGACCATATCATGTTGATGTAAGTGATGAGGTCCATGAAGCGCTGAGCGTCCACCGACATAAGGTTAACGATCTCTCCCACCGTGGAGGTGCGGCGTGCTGCACTGCTTATAACCAAAGCCTGAAAGAGCACATCGAAAGAGGATATAGTCCCTGAAAAGGTTAGAGTCCAGCTGCAGATTCACAGACAAAACCTGCATACAACTGACCATGAGTACAATATGGTAAAATATCATGATGGCTAAATAAGTCAAGTAACAACTTCTTGCAGGGTGAAAACAGAGGAAGGATAGAGCAACTTTAAAACACTTAATTGTTGCAGTCTGTGTCTTTATGTCCTTTCTGAGTCTTTACACTATTTGAAATGTGCCTGTACCTTCCTGTAGACAGCTCCGATGATGGCGGTGCGCAGACGCATGCCTGAGACAAAGCAGACGTGAAAGTACTTCTGGAGAATGAGTGACTGTACACAGGTACATATGAAGAGCAGAGTGGTGTAGAAGTATCCTTGCCAGGATGGGGCATTGGAGTCATTGACGAAGCGGATCAGCAGCCTGGACGGGATCAAGTAAAGAAGTTATTACCATTATTTTTACACTTAACTGTAATGGAATCAACAAACTGTTGTTCAGTTGCTTGTCAGAACCATTTCAGACATTGTCTGGGTCTTCTCCACACATCAAGTCTACAGAGGAGTCATCACTACTTCCTGTGCGCAACCTCCACAAATACCGTAACTAAAGGTGTGTTCAGGTATGTCGGTCGACATGACATGTCAAGTTTACCACTTCAAGGGGCAGCAAAGTTGTGAATACTAGTAGCAAGATCCGTGAAAGCATGTATGAAAGTAAGTAACCTTTCATTTCAGGACAAGGTTTTAAACAAACTTCCCTCATTACTGCTGCAACATTTTTCAAAAGAAGACCGTATCAAAATATTCTGATGTAGAAAGATTCTTTGGATATGAAGGAATGTATCAGTATGCTGTGTCATGTTTCCTTTATCTGGCCCCTGTGCGACGCTTGACAGGTTTGTAGAGAAGTAAACTGGAATAGTGCTGTCCAGCAGATTGTTGGAGCTCTGGAAAAAAAACTCACTTGTACACTGATGCCTGAGTAACACAGAGCAGAGTGGGAAAATCAATATGGATGTGTGCAGTGAAGGAGTACCACAGAGGATTCACCATTCACACTTAAAAGCTGCATTGAGGTCTGTTGTGTTGTTTTGTGTCACTGATGCTGATGCGGCCGTCTCAATGATCAGATAAGACAGTTCTTACAGTAAAAACATGTAAACACCTGGCCTGGTGCAGTTCAGGAGGTGTGTGTGTGTTTAGAATGATGTTGTTCCACTTGTGTATACTTTGACGAGGCGCGATGACAAGACTCATGTTCATGTTGTCCTGGTGATTAAAAGTTCCAAAGCAGAGTCAAATGAAGACAAAACATGTAAAAAATGTACATCTTCTTGAAAGTCTTGTTCTTAGCCTTACTCACTTAGTCACAAATGTATTTTGTGTCTATACAAATAAAATTTGATTTGATTTGACATTACACGTGAGTCAGTTTTTAAGATTTATTTAGCAGCAATATATTTGAACCATTTTAACTGCTACATTTGAACTTTTGAACTGCTCTTTTTTCAAAAGCCTGGACTGCATATAAAAGTATATACTGTCCTGCCAGGTGGGCAGTAACGTTTGTCGTGTTTCCCCAGTATGTGACATGCATTACAGAGTTTACAAATAGCTTTTGACATGTCCAGTTCTGCTTTTCACTTCAAAACAAAAAATCCAAAATGTGCCCACATTTTCGACTTCAAATGTGCTGGTGGAGGTTTTATCTCCGAGCATCTTTGCAAGTTTTCCACCATTCTCCGCTTTCTGGGTTTTTTTTTTTTTTTATCTTCTTCGCTTTCTGTTTAGGTTTTTCCCGCACATGGATATGACATCACATTACTAGGTAGTCGAAGTAAAACATTTCGCCCCGTGGAGAAAAGCAATAACTTTTTCCCACCTAGGCTTATAAACATAAACTAAAATAAAGCATTTAAATCAATTTAAAAATCTGAAAAAAATAAATAAATAAAAATATCGCACTTCTTATGTGAATCGATTTTTTCTCCTACCCCTATTTGATATATTAATAAATATAACAAATATGAAAATAAATAAAAGTGCTTATCTTTGTTATTTTTCTATGTTCCTCTTTACAGATCTCTTTTGTATGACACTCCACACGTCACACCCGTGCTGCTATTAAAGAACGTCTCTGCTTATTTCAGGGAGACAAACCACACACAGCATGTTACTGATGAGTGGTGTTGGTGTCAGCGTGTTCTATTGGTTGAGCCTGTGTCAAAGGCAGTTCATCCTGATATCAAATCTCATTTTATTGTGCTCTGAGCTGTTTGCCATTAGAATACATTCCTTTTCTAACACCTGCACACATCAGAGCCATTTCACACCTGCTCCTGCATTGGTACCGATGTTACACTTGACAGAACCTGCATCATGATGGCCCTCACATAAAATCTATGTTGCTTTTGTTCCTTCATCTCCTCCACATAAAGTAACTTGAAACAAAATGTCACACATAAAACAAATGTGGTTATTGTTCACAGCTGTACAGAGGCCCAGCTTCTGCCTGTCCCCTGAGGTTTAGACTGTGAAAAGGTATATATGTGGTCTCCAGATACATCAATGATACATTTCCATTTCACATGAATCAAATAAAATGAGTGGATGTCTCTCACCGAAGGATCTCAGGCCCAGCAAACATGAGGATGTCCTGGATGATCTTGTAGAGGCAGGAGATGAGGAAGTACGGCCCAAAGGTCAGGCACAGTGCCCAGAACAGGGATGGCTCTTTTGTCTTCTGGGGGGGTTTCACAATCAAGATTTCAGACTCTTCCACAGCTTGGCCCTCTTTGCTCTCACTGTGCGGGAGCCGCTTAGGGGAGTACAAAGTCTTCTGCTCTGTCCTGGAAAGAGAGAATGGAGGGAAAGGCAGAATGCTTTGAACATTATGAAGAAGATTTACAGTGGAAGCGGGTCCCCTTTCATGAAGGCCGCCATTGAAACACTGTTTCTACAGTAGCCCAGAACAGACAAACTAAATACTGACTCCAGATAGTGTTGTTTCTTCTTTACACTAGGAAGGTGAAGGTGATGTGGAGTTTGCAATGCAGCGACCACACCACTAGATGCCACTAAATCCTACACACTGGACCTTTAAGTTATTGCTTTCTTCGTATCAGAAATGCATTGCTGTACCTGCGTGTAGGCTACTCTATGACTACATAAATGAAATGCAGAAATTTTACAGCAGATCAGTTGCACAGATGAGTGCACAGCATATCATTACGCATAGTTTTTGGACATTAGTTTCTGGACATTGCTCAAAGTGAGATGCGAGAAAAAACGTGGCAGATGCAGATGGCAGAGAGAAAGACAAAATGGCAGAAAGGTCAGAGCCCAACTCAGCAGCAGAGAGAGTGGTTTGGTACGGTATAGGCCATTACTTCATTTACTTATTATTATTTTATTATTATTATTTATTATTTGTCTCGTATTAGTTTGTCCTCCTGTTATTGACATAATGCACCAATATAGATATTTGAATGGTTCAAACCTATGTGTTTTTTACAGTGAATATTGGAACGTCATTTTGGAGCAATTTTGACAGCTCTAGCACTTATCACAGTTAGCTACTTGCCAAACATCTAATCCAAACCTAAATTCTGTCTTGAACTTTGTGCATGTACAAAGGAAAAATACTGCTATTCCCATGGACACTGGATCTGTTGGTGCACTTTCACTGAGGTAACGATCCTGACCTTTTGACCTTTTGGCACTCTGCATTCCAGCGACACACCAGCTGTGGAACCACTCTGTGGGAGCGGTCCTCAGGGTTCAGAGACCACAGATCTTTTTCCTCCAGTGGGCGCTTGTAGCCTATCACCATCATCCTAGTATACAAGGAGAGAAGGAGGAGAGAAAGGTTTAAGTCCAGTGATACAACACAAAGGATCTGGACATTCAATCTGAGAACTACACGCATGCAGGATGGTCATGACAAGACAAAGGGAAATCAAAATACAAATGAGTCACAAGATGTACAACAGCACATCTGGGTCTGCCCCAAAGAGAGGCACTCAGGGGGCCTCCTAATCAGATGCTCGATGATGCAGCGGTTGCACTCCGAGCTCCTAACCCTATCTCTAAGGCTGAGCCCGGCCACCCAGCAGAGGAAGCTCATTTCAGCTGCTTGTATCCACAGTCTCATTCCTCTGGTTACTAACTACCCAGAGCTCAAGAGCATAGGTGAGGGCTGGAATATAGATGGATCATATAATGTGTAACTATAACTAAGCAGTTGATTAGATAAATGGTGATGCAGGTCAGGTGGAAATCTGAGAGGGGCTGCAGTCGCTTTGGCCAGAGGAAATAAAACATGAGGTTGCACAATTCTTTCCAGGACAGAGATGCCTACTGAGCTCACAATGCACTGGCAAAAACTCTGAAGCAAGTTTGCACTCACTTTCACACAGACAGACAGACAGACAGACAGACAGACAGACAGACAGACAGAGAGAGATGAGCAAAATTTCTCTGTGGGAATGAAAAAGAAACGTCTGAAAGCATCAACACATCCATGAGAAGCTGATTCTTCTATCTGAGACAGTCTAGTGAGAAGATTATTTGGATTTGGATTATTCAGCACTTCCATGATTAAAGGGTTACTTTTTTGTGTTTCTTGCTGAGCTGCAGTAGAGGGACAGTATCACAAAGCGCAGATATGAACATCCAAAATGAAACATGAATATTTTGCTGATTTCTTTGAATCTTCTAAAAATATTCAATCAGACAAAGACAACAGGAGAACTAATTAGACTCCCTGAAACATAAAGTCTTCTGTGGTGTCTGTGAACACACCCAAAGACATTAGCGGTCTGCTCACCTGGTGATCCACCAGAAGGTTATCCTAGAGAGAAAAGAAGCTCCAGGCTCAGGGCACGGATTCTGAAGACAAAAACATCAGAGTTAACCAAACCCTGAGATACAATCTGACAATGAGATGCACAGATAATATATGGGTTGTGTATTCATTTAAGATCAGCTGATTAGTGCAGTGATCACTGTCAACGCACATTTAACTCAGGCCAGGCAAAGACACTGTGTGAGGTGAGACAGTGGCGTGCAGCTGTGACAGCTCAGCGCTCTATGAAAGGGTTCGGTGTTTTTCCTGGCAGAGACGCACTGATCATTTCAGTGAGCGTCATTCTATGATAGATGAGCATCACTCCTTTACTTTTCTGATTATTTTGTTTGTTTGATGTTGTTTTCTTCTTCACGAGGACTTTGTCTGTTTGTGGCATTGCAAACAACAACTAACAAGTAAACATTTAGAGAGAAGTGTCACTCTTCTGTGTGATGTCATTTTACCGAGTCTTTGACGGACTGGGAGAACAGGGGCAGCCGGTCCGTCAAGCAGGACAGGAACAGAGCTATCAGCAGCAGAGCATAGTAGATGTAGAAGGTGGTGTACCTCCACACACTCATTGTCAATAGCTGAGAATTAAAAATCACATAGCTTTAAAAGTCATGTTCAACCCATGAAACTTGCCAAAACAGTTAAATATCCAAAGGTTTGTTACAACTTCATTCAGACTATCAGACTGACCTGGTCCAGGGCCTGCAGGATCTTAGACCTGAAGGTGACTGTGGCGCACAGCAGTGCAAGCAGCCAGTAGATCAGCATGACTCCAGATGACTGAACCCCTTTCATCCGTTCATAGTGAATCAACAGGGTGGCCAGCAACTGAAGCGCGCGCACACACACACACACACACACACACACACACACACACACACACACACACACACACACACACTTGATGTACAAATACTTGAAACAAACTTTGTGTCCATAAAATGCTGTGGTGTTGAAAAGGTTTGTCTAGTCTGAAATGATCTCTACTTGACAGCTCTGCTCTTGGTTTGTTTTGGCTGAGGCTCTACCACCACCTTCCCAGGTTTACAGTGTTTTTAGTGGCTCTTTCAGTCCAACCTCATCTCAAACACACTGAATAAACTGAATATCCCGTCAGGCCTGGGAATGCCCTGGGATTCCACTGGAGAAAGGAGGTTTACCTGCTGCAAATTTAATCTCAGTGATGATGCAAATGAAACTTATGTGAAACAAAATAAAAAGTTTAAATCAATAAATTGAACTCATTCACTGCCAGAAACTTAAATTTAAACTAGAGTAACAACATCTAAGATGACAAACACTAGAAAAGATTCAAATAAATCTAAACTAAGTTTTGCTCTGACAAAGAGAAAATCTCACCATGGTGAGGCCAAGTAACGTTGGACTGACTAGGTGGACAGGTGCGGGGATATTGCTGCCATGACTTCTTTCCCAGAAAGAATAGAAAACATCTGACCAGCAGATAATCCACAGCAGCAGGCCGACAGCCTGTGGAGAGAAGAACAGCTCTCAGCTTTTTTTTTCATTATTGTTAGAGTGAGGCCGATGACATTGTGATGGTTTACATGTTTTGATGGAGTCATTGTTGCATGTGACATAAATATTCTGTATACTGGAGCTCTTATTCAGCCTTGTTTCAATACACAGACATGTTATACAACATTGTGAAAAATAAGAGGAAGTGAAATAAAAACAGTTAAAAACATTGGACACCAAAGGAAATCTGTGACTTAAATGCACACAGCCAGTCTGCAGTGTGTTTGACAGCTTATACCATGTTATCCAAATAATCATCCACTGCAACAACCATTATGTAGTCAGCAAGATCTACCATGACTAGCTATTTACCCTTTTCAGACTAACACTTTGACACTAGTCCAACTCATGTCAGTGGCCTATTTGAATGGGTGCAAGCATCAGCTGATCGTACATATTTATACATCTGTTTAATGTCACTGGGATAAAACACCCAGGATCAACACAGGCAGTTAAAACAGGTCTACGTGCTCCAGGCAAACTTCATGCATGAGTACTGTAGCTGCTCTGACTGGGCAGTGTTCATGTGAATGGGATGCCCAGTTGGGTTGCTATCCAGGAATCTGATTGTACTGTGAGGTATAACATTACAGCTCCTCACTAAACAGACTCAGGTGTACTATAAGGATAGTGTTTTTTATTCATATCACAGTTCATTATTCTAGTAAAAAAAGAAATCTTTTTTTATTGATTGACATGCAATCAAAAAGAGCTCAGATCAATATTCTGCACTTTATCTGCCCTTTTTAAATTCATTTTCAATTCATTCAGGTGTTGCTGCAGGAACATGACACGAGAGCCTTCAGGGCTTGCAGCTCTTATGTAGAATATTTACAGTTCCTTCATGTACAGTCTTCAGAGTGTCTGCTTTGCTGGTTTCCATCCATGACTGTCTCAAGAACAAAGTGACCTGGTTACAGCATTTCTCAATCACAGCACACTACACTACACCACACAATGCACTACTGAGGATTTTTAGACTTTTAGTTTAGTTGGTAAATAAGGAGTCTGAACACACGAAAATGACTCTGTTTAACTGAAAATGCCAATGAAATCCTTTCACAAGAAAAGCACTTGGGTCAAAGTCTACTTTATGATCACTAATACAACTGGAAATTGTTTATCTGCAGCTTCAAAGTAAGATTAACAACCAGTTTGTTACCTTGCAGTTCACTGGGAGGACAATTGGTCTCTGCTGTCTTAAATAAATCTTGATCATTGTAACCTTTTCTCTTCTTCTTCTTTTTTTTTTTATTTACTTATTATTTGTATGTGCTTTTGGTTTGGTTTGATTTTGCTTGCACCTAAGAAGTGCAAGGGTGAGGTGGTCGGTAGTGTAGTGGGTTAGCGTGTCACTCCACCTCTCTCTGCCCCCTGCTTCCTGTCTATCTTCAGCTGTACTATCATTAAAGGCATAAAAGGCATAAAAGGCCAAAAAAAATAAAAGAAGTGCAAGGGTAATACTAATACCTTATTATTTTGTAATTTAGTTTTTACAGTCAATTTTGTACTGTTTTCTATTAATGTAAATTAATGAGTCATGTTCTTTGGCTGTAACTTGTATTCTTGTTAAATAAACATTTGATCACAAAAAATGATCGTTGTAACTGTTCAATACAATACAAATTTAAAAAGACTATTTAAGTGTGTAAGTAAAAAGTAAAAACAGACTTTGACAGACAGTGAAATGTTGGTGGAGCATCTGTGGAGGCGAGGGAACATCTAGAACTGGAGGTAGAGGACATGAGTACTACCATTGCTTAATTGTCTGAACAACAATAGCATAGTTGTGGTGGCATGTCCTCAGCATTCTTCTGCAGAGATGCCCCCTAAGAAAAGCAGGTCACATGACCTGCCGCTGGTGCCGCTGCTCACTGCCACTATTTGAGTTCACAATAAGAAAAACGACAAGACAGTCAAGTGAAACCACTCACAGTTTTAGCTTTGTTGAGGTGACTCATACATATGTAGCCACGGTTGTGGCTGCGGAGGTAGATGAGGTAGATGGGTGCACAAATCCAGAGGTAGAGGCATGGCAGCCACACCAGGACAGTGTTCTGGAAGCACTGGGTGAGGTCTGGGTTAGCTGTGTACCATGTACGGTTCCAATCCTGGTGGAGGGAAGAATTAAAGAGAGGATGAAGCCAAACCAAAAAAAGTCCAATTCTGAGCAAACATGACAGACACACAGCAATCAGCTACTAAACCAGACGCTCACTGAGGAATGCTGTCCCTGTTGTATGCATGTAAAGCTCTCATATTAGCAATGAAACACTGTTCACTCACACACACACACACTTGTGTGAATCGATCATAGATGACTCAGGCATGTAGAAAGATATTTTGCCTCTGCACTTCCTCTTTGCTTCATACTTGAACTGCTTCAGTTCATCCTCTATTGCACCTTTTCTCTCTTAAGCGTACCTGTCTAAACTCAACTGGTGAGCCAGGTGCTGTTCAAGGTTTCTGCCTTTTCCCTTGCCATCATGACTGATGAACGCTTCCAGGTTGGAAATGTTGAGTCAGTCTCGACCTGCTCATGGGAGAAGTGTGCGAAGATGACTTCTCTTAGAATTTGGCACTATATAAATACAACTATGAAAATAAAACACCTGCTCTACCTCCTGAGCCACACATACACATACTTCAGTAGGACGTATGTGTGGTGGGTCAGATGATCGGTTCGATCCCCGGCTCCTCCAGTCCGCATGTCGAAGTGTCCTTGGGCAAGATACTGAAGCCTAAACTGCTTCTGAAGGCTGAGTTGACATTGTGGCACCTTGTTACTGCGGTCTACTCTCTGCAGTATGTTTACTGTGTGACAGCTGACTTATACTAACATGCTAACATGTGTCACAGTGTCACAGCTCCGTTATGACAGCACTGCCGGTGCTTCATGTCGAGAGACAGCAGTGTGTTCAGCCGGTGCACAGGCTCCGGTCGCGTCGTCAGTTGCTATGTAGTTAGCTCAGGTCTGTTAGCATGTGCCGGCAGCTAACAACAACCAGTGTATAGCCAATAAGATGAAGACCGTGAACGTGAACTCACCCAGAATGGATCGGAACTGTCCAGACTGCAGAACTTGCCGAACCCCATTCGTTGTGACGTAATGGAAGTTCGGGTCCGGACTGTTTATGGATCACAGCTGTAACCTGATTTAAGGCAAAGCGGAAACTTCTTCTTCTTCTTCTTCTTCTTCTTCTGTGGATTAGGCGCACTACATGCTCTGGTGCTCTGCTGCCCTCTACTGCTTGTTAGTGGTGTGCGATACTGCATATTTTGGTATCGATCCGATACCAAGTAAATACGGGCCAGTATCGCCAATACCGATACTTTTCAATGAATAAGGTAGATGTCATTTAATTGCTAAATCTCAATTAATTTTCATGACCGTAAGTGTTTTTTGTGATGTTTTCTATTTTATTATTAAATAGTTAAAACCCTGGACAGAATTAGTACAAACTTTATAATTAAATAGAAAATGCTTTATCATTTTTTTTTCTGAAAAATCTTAAATAAAAAGTACTCGCAAACTAGTAAACAAGTTAAAACAACCAAGTACTGTTGAGGAACTATAATACAAAAATTTTATTAAAATATTCAACAACAAAAACAAGAACTGGTGAAAATAGAAATAATATGTAAACAACTTAACAACCCCTAACGCCTTTAGTTAGTCTGTGTTTTGGTTACAGGTTTTTGTTCAAAAACAGTATCAAATTAATTAAATAAATTAGCAAACAAGAGCGGAACTTAAAGTAAAAAAAATTATCTCACAAGGCTAGTATCGATTCGATACCGATACCGACTTGGTATCGATACTATCGACATTTGGATCGATCCGCCCACCACTACTGCTTGTCCCTTTGACACTTGTTTAGATTTTCAGAAACTGTGCAGATACTCCCTCTGTTTCTTCGTTTTTGTCCAGTTTGGCGGGTTCTCAAGAAGAAAAGAGCACCTGTTATTTCCCTAAACACTTTCCCTTTACTTCGGTAGAAAACATCATGAGACCAAGGAAAGATATGAAGGAGAATTCAGAAGGAGACCATGGAGAGAAAATGACAGCATCCATATCCACATATTCTCTCTCTATCTTTTCTATTTTTTATCATAGAAAGTATAAAACCTGGACACAGATTCCGTGAAGAGTCAGTGTGATACTCAGTGTGGGGGCTCTTCCCTGGGAGCCTGCTTCTGAAAGTTAATTATTCAGGTTTTTAGATCAACCTGTAGAACTAGTTCAATAATGAATAGACGTCTGAATACCCCATCAAGGGCACCTTGGTACTGCCCAGGAAGTGAACTGGCACTTCTCCAGCTACCAGTCCACTACCATACTTTTTTCCATGCTGGACTTGAGCCAGCCACCCTCTCGTTCCCAAGCCAAGTCTCTATGGACTGAGCTACTGCCACCCCCAATCCTTAATTATTTATTTACATAGTGATATGTAGCAGGACTTTTGTTCATGACATTTTTAATCCTCAAGTATTACAGTGGTTAATGCTCTATATTTAGATTTCTAAATTCATCTAATCACATGTGAGGCATATAACACTTATTGTAACATCATATTTACAGTAATGTTTGGCTTTTGGAAAATATCAAGTCATTTCAAATCAAAAGGCTTGTCCAGGTGAAGTCACAGTCAAATTGAACGTGTTTTGATTTTGTAGAATCAAGTCAAAAGTAATCAGATTTATGACTCTTACTTGAGCCTAAGTCATGTGATTGGAGTTCCCACCTTTGTTATTGTGCTCCAAATGGCCTGTTAACTGACTTCAGGTAGCTTTCAGATTAAAGCAACATTGTGTAACTAAGTAACATGCCAACTATTTCACAGATTTTGGTGAAACTGGATCATATTTTATGGAGAAAATGTTTTCTGGGTTTCCCTCTCATGTCCTCCGGCTGCTCCGCCTCAACTCTCTGTGATTTGCTGACAACTATGCTGCTGCTGTTAGCTTAGTTTGTTAGCCGGGCTGTCTGGAATGTGAGCTCAGAGCAGCGGGGAGTGTTAGTGTTTGTACCACAGATGATTTGGACCAGGTCGGAAAAAGAGGTTTTCAGGAAATGTTTCTTTCATCGAATACAGTACTTCAGACATTCACTCTAGTCAGGATTTTAAAATCAATGAATCAAATCAATAAAAACTTCCCCTTTTTTTATTAACATATCCCAAATATGACTTCAAATATTTCATTTTCATTTTTAAGAATGACTTAGACTTGTCAGTTAACAACAATAGATAAATATATTAAGTTATTCTTTAAACAATTTCTATTCAGTCATTGGTGAGCAAATGTGTAACACTCTCAAGGAAAAGACAAAAATAGCTATGAAAATCAGAAGTGAAGGTGAAACATATTAGTTTGGCCACATGGTGGCAACATATGGTTGGGTTTAGTTGTCGTCGTCATCATCATCATCAAAGACATCAGCTACAGTCCTGTGGATGAAGAGACAAGCAGAGGTTACCGACTGTACTTCATGAATGTTTGAGCAGGTTTCAGTTCAGTGTAAATATGACTTACTTATAGATTGATCCAGTCACTTCATCTAGAAACCCCCCTGAAGAAACAAGACAAAGTTAGTGTGAGATGGAGTCCAACATTTCTCATCAGAGAAAACCCCCCAAAACAGATTACCCCCAAAGGCTGCGGCATCAGTGTGTGAATGAATGAGCTCTTTTCTGATGAGGAGTTGGCACCTTGCATGGCAGCCTCTGCTGTCATTGTATAAATGTGTGTATGAATGGCTGAATGTGGTGTGTAGTGAGTGTCTAGTCAGCACACTAGAAAAGTGCTCCATATGTACAGTCCGTTTCATACATTTTTGTTGCTGTTGCTGATTCCTCCAGATGCAAATCCAAAAAAATGTACTATATGTACTTTATGAGGTCATCAGAATTCACATGACAAAACAACTTGATTGTACTGATTCTGTAGCTGATGATTTGAAGCAAACAGACCTCAAAACTCATGTCCACTAAGTGAAACAACACCCAAGACCATGTTTACATGAGAAGGCCTAGCTGTTACAAACCTGCCCCTATGTGGATCAGACAGACTATATTTAGCTATTTTGCATCCACAGACTAGAATGTGTTTGTTCAGAACATCATCAGTGACATCATACATTAGCAAATTTGTTGATGATCGTGAAGACAATAAAATCCTTTACAACCAGAAAGGCTGCATCAATGGAGAGGCTCTATCCAGAGCTAAAACAGCTGTCTTTCAGTCAAAAGACACAGAGACATACAACATCATACAACAACCACCATCCTCCACTTCACACACCTTAAAAATAACAAGCAACACCTAGGGTGCTGTTTGTTGATTTCAGATCATCGTTCATCATAGTCATGGTATTGACTGGCAAACTTTGCACTCTGGTCTTGAATTCCACAGTTTGCAACTGGATATTAGACTTCCTGAGAAACAGCGTTTCTGCTCAGCTCCATCCTGTTCACGCTGTACACCCATTACATCAATTCCCAACAGAACTCTGATGTGAAGTCTGTGGACAAAACCACCCAATCAGCTGATTTTAACCCTGTGTTGTGGAATGATAAATAAATAAATCTTGCATTGTTGCCTGGCAGTGCTGTCTTACACTACTGTAGACATATAAGCATAAACACTGTACTGGTGTAGTATTTTCAGAAGGAGACCATGGAGAGAATCTGACTGCATCCATATCCACACATTCTCTCTATCTCTGCTATTTTTTATTCAATTGATGTGTTTTCATCATAGAATGTATAAATACTGGACACAGACTCCATGAAGAGTCAGTGTGATACTCAGTGTGGGGGCTCTTTCCTCTGCCGTCTTGGCAGTGCTGCCTCCACCTGCTCCAACTAATCCAAAAATAGGCAAGGAGTCAGAGCTGAATTATAAATTATAAATATTTCAGTAACATTAAACTGTGATTTGGACATTGTTGCGGTATGGAAAAGGAAATTCTTCACTTTTGTTGATTGATTGTTGATTTTGTGTGAGAGGTCCCGTTGGATCATTTTTATTGAATTGACATAGTCAGTACATCAAATGCAAGACATGGTAAGAAGTCTGTGACAGAAAAAAAAGAAAAAGAACCATCCACTCTTTCACCAAGTTTGTAGCTGCTGACTGAGGTAGGTGAGAAAGGATTTGTTGATATAGATTAGGATGTATGGATGTATATTTGTATGTATGTTTTTGTATGATGTATTAAGATTGACACGGCTCGCAAAAGGGGAAGGAGGGCCCACCTAGATATGTCTGATTTAAATCTGTCAAGTCAGGAAAAGTTTTGGGGAACTTCACCAGTTCATTTAGAAAAAATATTTAGCTTTTTAAGGTTTAATTTGTAACCCGATGTGTGACTGGACTGATTTTAAAATTGAGAATAGTGGGAGGTGGGGTGGGTCATCTTTAATCATTCTGCCAACCCTTCATCCAACAGTGCAACTCAGATCTACTTACAGCAGTCAGCAGTTACAGTGAGGGAAACTGGAAAATGTTCCTTTTCTAATGTGATGCTATGAAATGTGTGTTCACTGTGGCAGTTACTCACCAGGCTGGCAAAGATTTTGGCACACAGGACACACATGGCAGAAACTGCACATCTGTGAAGAAGACATAAAGCAATGAACACAGGGCAGTAGAAATACATCTAGAAATGTAAACGTATGTAGTATGTTATATACATGTTATATTCATAAAATTTGCCTATTAGACTGTGAGACACATGTCACAGACCAAAGTGTTGGTCAGGAGAAAGGACACATATATATACATGAAATATATAAAGATACATATAAATTGGTTTTGATATTTTGATAAAGCATAGATGGATGGATGGATTTGACTTGACTTTACTTTGACATTCATTTGTTGAGTGTCACAGACAGAAGCTCATCAGTTTAATATGTACATGCTTGCTTTTTTGGGGGTTAGAATGCAGAGCTTGGGCTGATCTGGAGTCGGGTGTCACATCATTTTCTTCCCTGTATGTGTATTGTGTATTTCTTACCTTGCAGTCATCACAGTGTTCAGCCTTGTCTCCCTCTTCACATGGACATTTGTCACAGCTGTCACAGTGCTGGAAGAAGACACATTCAGTTAAAAAATAAATCTAAAAAGCAGATGTCTGAGAACATGACTGTGTATATGTACTATTGCTATTTCAATACATCATCAAACAGATTGCAGGTCTTTAATCTGCACAGGTGGTTCCTGTCATCACGACCACATGTTGTGATTTCATTGACACAACTTATGAAGGTCTGTAGTTTTCTGACTGAGCTTTGATGGCTACATTTAATTTCTCTTATTTGAGTTTTAACATACCTCACAGAATTCACAATATGAGCACACAGAGCCTGTGTGATAAGCACCATCCTCGTCATCATCGTCATCATCATCGTCGTCATCGTCTGCACATAATATTTATGATAAGTACATAACTAAATACTTGAACAGATCTAACATGCAACAAACATCAAAATAAATACACCACTGATAATGTGAACATCAAGTGAGAGTGGTGTGTCTGCCAATCATAGTTCACAGTCATTGTGGAGTAACTTGGACTGTACTTTTGAGAGACAAATTATATCCATATAAAAGAGAGGATAAAATATATATATATCTTCTACTATAATAATATATATATTATATAAATAATATCTATATATATATTATATATATATATATATTTATATATATATATATATATATATATATATGTGTGTGTCTTCTTCTTGAGGCCATCATGAAGAGTGACTGAAAACAACTATTAGGACTAAATCTCACTAAATTTGATCAGTCTTGTTTCTTTTATACTACAGGCCATGTCCATGGTGGTAGGATAAAGTAAGATGTATGGTTATGCACACTGAGTAAACAAAAAATATAAACGGATCCAGTCCTCTAACCACAGAACTTTTCATTGTTGCTGATACTGTCTAAGGTGCACAGAGATGGCATCCTTGTCAAGCTCAGAATGCCATTAAATAAAAGTGAGTCAACACACAGGCACGCAGTCTTAACAAAAGTCACTAATTTCATTTTGACTCTATGTTTGATGTCAGTTAATGTTAAGCTTAAAACAACCTTCTGACCAAAATGTACAGTGTACGTATCATCATAAGTACTTGTTATGCCGTAAAATAGTACTATTTTACTGTTTTAAGTTTCTATACAAACCTAGTTTTTATGTTTACATTTGTTTATGTCTACCTTTACCTGTCAGTTCCCGTACCTGTATCTTAATGTGTTTGTACTATGAGAGCAAAGTGTAACCAGAGTCAAATTCATCGTGTGTGTACCATACCTGGCCAATTAAAGTGATTCTGATTCTAATTATGGGATATTATGACTTATTTGTTAAACTTTAAGCGGCATTTTGATGCTATGGGTTTTAAGTATTTTACATATACTGGGCCGATAAATCTGTAAACATGTATATATTTTACATCAGCTGAAGATATGGTTTGGATTTGTGAAGTAACCAGTAATATAGCTGTTAGATACTATGTTAGAATGTTAATGTAGCAAAGATGTAAATAGTAAACTACAAGTACCTTATAATAGTACATAAGTACAGAATTCAAGTAAATGCTTTTAGTTGCAGTACTTTCCTGTGCACATTTACATTACAATGTTGCAAATGACCTTCTGCACATTAAAGATGTCATTACATTTGTTATCACCATGACAATGACACTCTTTCAAGGTGTTTGATTTTTGAACATTTAGTCGCACATTTTCACAGTGAAGTGTTGTGACTGGGTTTATCTTTTCTAAAATCACCTAATAGTATGTTTCACCCAGATATGGAAGCCCCACCGGTTGTATCCCCCTCCTATCTGCAGTCTCCCAGACAAGCATTTATAAAAACACATTCAGAAGCACATGGTGTTGTCAGAACATATACTCACAAGTTTGAATCTGTAGCTCCGCATTCTGGTCCTCATACAGGAAACATGTCCAAATACATTTCTTACAAACCTCTGATCAAAGTAATGATGTTGTTTGTGCATTTTTACATTTTTACATGTCTAAAACAAGTTCTCTGCCTCAGTAAACAGATTTGCATTTAGGCAGTTGATGATCATTTGATTTATTTAATGAATGAAAGTAGGGTGAAGCATTGGACACAGAGGTGATTGTCTATTTTTCCAATGAATGTTCACAGTCATCACAAAATCACATTTCCACAATAGAAGAGAAAAAAGCAGACAACCATTTCATCTCTTGAGAATTTGACATTTAGCTTTAACTCTTTGACTTCCTCTATAGAAGAGATGTTTCTCTCTTTTCCCAAACACTTTTCCCTGAAGGTCTGAAAAATCACCAGAACATCCACTGTTGTAACATTTTGTAACAGAGCTTTGTTTCACAAATGACTCAAATATTTGTATTCAATTGAGTCAGTGCCAAACAGGCACTGAATAATAAGGGGAAATTGTAATAAAACCCAAAACAAATATTCATCATTAATGTACTGACATGTGCATCAAAAGTTATTATGTTCTAATGGTTCAGAACATCAGCGTTTTAGAAAAAAAAAAAGAGTATGATTTACACTGTTCATAGAAACATTGAAAGTTATTCTATTATCTTATCTGTAGCAATTTTACAAGTGCACACACCAGACTTGAAAAATAATTCTGTGCATTACACACAGACAGCGGCATAAATGCTCCACAGAGAAAGAAAGAGATTGAGGATAAGGAGAAGAGAGAAGAACTTTATATCTGTTGGTAGTCTAAGCTTTTAAATGAATATATAGGTAGTGGCCCTCCTGCACCTCCCCTCGCGCTTCATTCTCCCTTTGTCTGTTCTCTAGGACCCTGATCCCCTAACCCACCCCCAATATCACTGTCTCTCTTTTTTCTCTGTAGGTTACCTAAAATCACAAATGCAGGTCAATCTGATCCAAAACAAAGGAGAAGGAAGATCTAGTGGAGGAACCCTTCTGGAGGAACCATTCTTTCAACGAAACACAATTCAAACGTCTCAGACTAGTGACCCCAATGACTGATTTCCAAGTCAGGCTTGGTTTGTGTGAAATTGTTTTTTTGTTTCTTTCTCTCTCTCAAATCAACGCTTCTGCAGTCCCCAAGTTCATACTAGTGTACTGTACGAAGGACTTCAAACAGTTTGACTTCAGATGGGCCAGTTCAATTTCCCCAGAGTGCTCATAACTCTAGTTAAGCAGGGAAAGAAACACAGTGTCAGAGACAGCAAGGGAAATAGACAGCTGAAAGGGGTGTAGGAGGGACTTTGATTACCTATGTGTCTGAGATTTAAAGTAAGAGCTGACAAAGAGATGATGAGGTTGCAAGAATGTTAACGAGAGGGGAGTGCCTAACATTTGACTTAGCCCTCCCCTTTCGCACACTGTCCACACAAACTGCATGTTAAAGCTCAGCCGTCACCTATAGAACATAGCTGTGTGTAGCCTTGTTACCTCAGAGCTGTCACAATCTTTTTATGACAGTTTAACAGTCAATCACACCCCGACCTGGAACAAAGTCAGACAACTGATGCTTTGACAGTGTGCAGTTTGAAGGTGCAGATATCTCATACATGCTAACACAGCAAGATAGAGAGATATGACAACATTAGACTACTGTATACTTAAGGGACTAACCTTCATGATCGTCATCCAGTCGTCGTCATCATCATCGTCGTATATCATACATCGTCGTCATCATCGTCATCATCATCATCATCGTCATCCATCGTCATCATCATCATCATCGTCGTCATCATCGTCGTCATCATCATCGTCGTCGTCACATCTTCATCATCGTCGTCATCATCATCGTCGTATCGTCGTCGTCGTCGTCGTCATCATCGTCGTCGTCATCATCATCGTCGTCGTCCATCATCGTGTCATCATCATCATCGTCGTCATCATCATCATCAGTCTCATCGTCGTCGTCATCATCATCATCATCATCTCGTCATCGTCATCGTCATCATCGTCATCGTCATCGTCATCGTCATCGTCATCATCGTATCGTCATCGTATCGTCGTCGTCGTCGTCGTCCTCATCATCATCATCATCATCTCATCATCATCATCAGCTACCAGACCTTGCTCAGAGCGGAATGGCAGATCCTGGGCCTTTGCTGGGGAGCCAACGGGGTATGGAAGGAGCAGAGCAGCGCCAGCAGACGAGCAAGAATCAAACTTCTCAACGATGCCATGTTCGGTTAGGACCGGGCCAACTAATAAGGAATTAACTGGAATCACTGCAGGATCCAGCACTGCAGTTCTTTGCCTATTCGTCCCCCACACACACACAACCTCACAAATTCAATCCACTCAGAGAACCCACACTACAAATAGATTGCTAATACTAGTAGGAAATGGACACCAATTATAATGGATCCAATACGCAAGGTCCAGTGCAGAGAAGATATTCCAAGCAGAGTCCAGACACTTGTTCCCAATTCCAGGTAAAAGTTATCTTAGAAAAACAGGCTGTCCTCCCTTGAATTTGGGACCACAACAGGAGTGTGTCCTTTAGTCCAGTGCAGCACTTGTGTGATCAGTTAAGACTGCAATAAGAAGCTGAGAGGGAGCCGTCAGTAACTGGTCAAGTTGGAGACACAGACAGGACTAATGTGAGAGCGACAGAAAAAGAGTTTGACCAACCTATGGGGTAAGCTAAGAAGAAGGGGGGCAGTCCGGCTGACTGACAGGGGCAAATGCTGGTGGGCCGTCCTGCACTATCCATAAGTTAAGCTACTCAGAGAAGAGGGGGATTGGAGGGGGGTATAAGGAAAGAGTGGGGCATAACTTGCTTTTCCATCATCATCAAATGTTCAAGTTTAACTTTAGAACAAGGGTTCAAGCTTAACTTTAGAGAGGACCACAGCAGAAGTGGCCCAGGCAGTGATGACCATATATTGTGAAAGGAAGGAGGGGATCAGTTGATATAGAGTTGGCGATCTTAGTAGTTGTACACAGTACAGACTGACTTTGTTACAACATCTTTCTTTTGAAGTAGGTGGCTGGACATTTTGCCCCACTCCAGGGATTCCAGGGATAACAATGTTGGTGATTACTTGGAAGATTAGTTTTACTGTTTGTCCAATGCTGAGGTCCAGATAAGATATCCCATAGTACGGGCTAGAGTTCCATGACATTTGGTATAGATAGTTATGTTCTCAGAGATTAATTATGTTAGTGACTCCCTGACCTTTCTTCTAGGCCCAAGCCTTATTTCCATTTCTTGAGCTTACATTTCTCTGACCAACTCTATATCTAACTCTATATGATCAGACAGGGCCAGAGGTTGTAAAAGTCAACATTTTAAAATTTTTATTTTCAAAATATCCATGAGTGGCAAATACCCTTAAGGCCTGGGAAAGATCATCACAATATGGCAAACTGTGGTATGTTTAGGTTAACCAAAACACCAGGGAAAATTTATGGTTACACCGATATGGTGACAAAAGAATCAACATTAATCACTTGTCTGTAATGGGATGCTAACTCCGGTCTCCAGAATTAAAGTTGGAGACACTACACATGCCCTCCACCACCCTGACCTTAACTCTGAGCTATGCTCGAAACAAACTACTTTGTACGAAGTGCCGTCCAACCATGCCTAAAGGCAAACATATTTATAGCTCTCCAAATGGCCTCAGTCAAAGGTTGGGGGAAGTTGCAGTCAGAGCAAGGAACAAAACATAATTATGTTCAAAGGAGGATAATATTTCATTTTGGACAGTCTCCCCTCAAGACATTCAGGGCAAAAAAGAAAACTTGAAATGACTCCCTTATCCCGCATCCCCACACCTCAGTCCCTGTGTGAAGTGATGTGAATGTCAGATTGTCAAGTTTAAAGCAATACAAAGTCTTGTATTATTTGACAATATAAAAAAACACTATGTTGACTGTGTACTGACCTCAGTACTATTCACCTGCTACACTAAGGTTATCCCACTTCCTGCACTGGCACTTAGGGTTGGCATAAACATTGGTGGAGCTGTGCACAATCATCAAATGGAACTTATTCCTAGAGACACTGGCCTCAAATATCCATGATCTAATGGGCAGATTGCCATGAAATTTGCTGAGCACATTAATTGTCCTAAGGGACCATTAATCCTTTAGTTTCAGTGACCTCAAGATCCTCTTCTGCAACCGGAGAAAACATTTTAAACATAGCTAAATCCTCATTTTGCTGTGCATTCTGCACAATACTAACGTACTGTGAGGTGTAACAGTGTAGCATGTGGGGTCAGGCTGTTGCTCTTTAGAATCATTTATCTGAGCTGGTGGACTATTTTTTCAAACACTGATTTTACAAATGTATTTCTACCTCCAGTATATCCCCCTGCTGATGCACGCGGTGTATGCACTACCAGGGTATAGGCCAACCCAGACAACGATCTTCCCATCTACTTGTCTGTTCCTCCCCCTACACACTGTACCCAAATAGATGGATTGTTGCAATGAGGAGTTGACAACCACTCTATTTAAACTGCACACTGTCGGAGTCAGTGTAATGTGAGCTTCTCTGGCTCTGTCTGTGTGGGGACCAGCACAGTATCGCAGAGTCCCGTCAATTCTCACCTACAACATGCATGAAGAACGAGGTCAGTGACAGGGAACCTCTGAAACAAATCCTAAATCAAACTTGACTAAAATCAATAAATACATGTGGTAATGTCTCCACTCCATTAACCTCATTTTGTACACATGCTAAACAAACACAAATGACACTTTCTTTAATTGTAATAATAATAAAAATCTCATTAATATAATTGCAAAAGTGTACTTTTTGTCCCAGTTTTTCAGGTTGAAGTTTAAGTTCGTATTTTTGGGGAAGTGAAGTTGTGTGAGTTGTTGTAACAGGTGCAATGATGGCAGTCAACAAAAATCCCAGCCAAGTGATTTAACATGGAGGACACACGACTTATAATAGCCCATTAAAACGTCTATCATCACCATTATCATCCTTATTTAAGCTTTAGATGGCACACCATCTTTGATACAACAGCATAGATTTGAGAACAATCTTAATGAAGTTTCTCATGGTGATGACTAGTGGCAGTCAGAAACGCTGAGTTGAAAAGAGCAAAGACAGAATGAGCGAGGAGATCCAGATCAAGATGAAGACTGCAAAGTGGCTGAAAGTGGAGATGAGCTCAGACATGCCAAAGACATTTCTTCTCTCTTAGTTTGGACCACTGACTCTGCCTGCATTGACCCACTTGACCCATTTAGTTAACTACTGTTACTGTTTAATTGCTCCTCCCCATACAGTCTTATAGAAAGTATGTCAATTATCATAAGTTCGGAATGATGGATTTGTGACACTTGCCCATCCACTTTAGCTGCGACAGATGTTGACACCTGACTAAAGACCCTAACAGGGACTTATTTAACTGTAACTTGTCTGAGTAAAAAGAAAAGTTATTTGTGTTATTTAAGGTGTCCAACAGGGTGTTGTGAGGTGAAGAGATGACAGCAAATGCACTGCATCAGCCCATTCATCACCCAGATCTGGCATTCCCCAGCAGGATTCATTTGCCTCCCTGAATCCGATCCAGTGCCACATCCAACCCAAGCTCTTTCCATGTAAGGAAAGTCTAAAGTGGGAAATCACTTTCCACGATAAAGTTACCTAAGGGGACAGTGTGCATGTGTGTGTGCTTCTGTCCATGCATATGAGTTTAATTTAGATTCAAGTTCTAATGTATGGCTGTCAGAAAATAAACATTATTATATAAATTATTTCAGATTCATATTTCTTTATGATTT